>NW_028270180.1:49224746-49469746 GCF_037043375.1 Chiloscyllium plagiosum | reverse complement strand
CCATCTCTCTCCCTCCTCTCTCTCCCCCTCTCTCTCCTCTTCTCTCTGACCCTTCTCTCCCCCTCTCTCTGCCCCCTCTCTCACCCCCTCTCCTCCGCTCTCTCCTCCTCACAACCCCCTCTCCCATCTCTCTCCCCCCTCTCTCCCCTTCTCTCTGACCCATCTCTCCCCCTCCCTCTCCCCCTCTCTCTCCTCCTCTCTCCCCTCCTCTTTCGCCTCCCTCTCTCTCCGCCCTCTCTCTCTCTCGCATCCTCTCTCTCTCTCACTCTTCCACTCGCTCTCTTCCTCTTGCTCTCTCTCACTCTCTCACCCTCTTCTCACACTCACTCTTCTCCCTGGCTATTTCCCTCTCTCTTGCCTCCCTCTCTCTCTCATCTCACGGTCTCTCTCGCTCTCTCTCTCTCTCTCTCTCTCTCTCTCTCTCTCTCTGTCGCTCATGCTCTCTGTCTGTCTGACTCCCTCTCTCTCAGTCCACCCTACTTCTCTCACTCTTGCTCTATCGTTCTCTCTGTCTGTTGCTCTCTCTCTCTCCGTCTCTCTCTCTCAGTCCTCCCCCGCACCTCTTCTCTCTCGCAACTCATCTTTCTCAAACTCTCTCTCTCCCCCCTCTCTCTCTCAACCTCTCTCTCCCCCTCTCTCTCAACCACTCTCTCACTCATCGCTCTCACCCCCCTCTCACTCCCCTCTCTCTCTCACCCCCTTTTCTCTCTCACCCCATCTCTCTCTCAACCCCTCACTCTCATATCCCCTCTCTCTCACCCCTCCTCCCTCTCGCACCCCCTCACCCCTCTCCCTCTCTCACACCCTTTCTCTCTTACCCCGAGCTCTCTCTCTCACCACCCACCCTCTCTCTCTCAACCCCTCTCTCTCACCACTCGCTCTCTTACTCCTCTCTCTCACACACTCCCTCTCTCTCACTCCCCCCTCTCTCATTCCCATCTCACTCTCTCACCTCTCTCTCACCACAATCTTTCTCTCTCTGTCCCAACCCCTCTGTATCTCACACCTTCTCTCTCATCTCCCTCTCACCCCACCCCTCTCTCTCTCACTCCTTCTCTCTCACACCCCTCTCAACCCTACCCCCTCTCTCTCACCCCCCGCGCTCTCACCCGCGCTCTCTTTTTCACTCACTCTCTTTCTCACCCCCTCTCTCTCACCCCTTCTCTCTCAACTCCTCTCTCTCCCGCCCCCTCTCTCTCTCTCTTCCCTCTCTCCCCCTCTCTCTCCCCTCTCTTGCCCCCCACTCTACCCCCTCTCTCTCACTCCCATCTTACACTCTCACCCCACTCTCACTCTCTCCCCCACTCTCTCTCTCTTTGCTCACGTCTCACTCTCTCCCCCACTCTCTCTCTCTTAGCCCACGTCTCTCTCTCTCACTCACATCTCACTCTCTCACCCCACTCTCACTCTCTCCCCCACGTCTCTCTTTCGCGCACCCTCTCTATCTCCTACCCTTTCTCTCTCACACCCCTTCTCTCTCTCACAGCCCTGTTTCTCACCCTCTCTCTCTCAATTCCTCTCTCTCACCCCCTCTCTCTCAACACCTCTCTCACCCCCCTCTCTCCTCCTCTCTCTCACCCCCTCTCTCCCCCTTCTCCTGTCTGTCACTCTCACTCTCTGTCTCCCTTTCTCTGAGTCCACCTTATCTCTCTCACCTCTTCTCTCTCACTCTTGCTCTATTGTTCTCTCTGTTCTGTTTGCTCTCTCTCTCCGTCTCTCTCTCTCTCAGTCCTCCCCCTCACCTCCTCTCTCTCTCAACCCATCTTTCTCAACCCCTCTCTCTCACCTCTCTCTCTAACCCTCTCTCTCACCCCCTCTTTCCCCCGTCTCTCTCTCTCAGTCCTCCCCCTCACCTCCTCTCTCTCTCAACCCATCTTTCTCAACCCCTCTCTCTCACCTCTCTCTCTAACCCTCTCTCTCACCCCCTCTTTCCCCCGTCTCTCTCTCAACCCCCTCTCTGTCAACCCCTCTCTCTCTCAATCTCTCTCTCCCCCTCTCTCTCAACCACGCTCTCTCACCCCCTTTCTCCCACTCCCCTTTCTCTAACGACCCTTCGTTCTCTCACCACCTTCTCTCTCTCAACCCCGCTCTCTCACCCCTCTCTCTCTCTCACCCCCTCTCTCTCACCCCCTCCCTCTCTCCCACCCTCTCTTTATCTCTTTCTCATCCCCTCTCTCTCCTTCTCACTCCTTCACTCTCACCTCTCTCTCTCTCTCTTCCCCTCTCTCTCACACCCTCACTCTCTTTCACCCACCTCTCTTTCTCAACCCCCGTCACTCCCTCTCACCCAGCTCTCTCTCACACACCTCTCTCTCCAACCCCCTCTCACACCCCCTCTATCTCCCTCCCACCTCCCTCACCCTCCCACCCCCATCCCCCCCACACTCCCTCACCTACCTACCACTCTCACCCCCCTCTCTCACCCCCCCTTACACCTCCTCTCTCTCTCAAGCCCCTCTCTCTGTCACCCCTCTCTTTCTCTCACCACTCTAACTCTCTTACCTGCTCTCCCTCTCTCTCTACCCCTCTCTCCCCCTCTCTCACTCCTCCCTCTCCCCCCTCTCTCACTCCTCTCTCTCACCTCTCTCTCTCTCTCACCCCTCTCTCTCCCACCCTCCCTCTCTCATCCCGTCCCTCTCTCACCCCTTCCACTCTTACCCCCTCCCTCTCTCCCCCATCTTTCTCCCCTCTCTCTCACCCCTCTCTCTCTCACACGCCTCTCTATCACCCTCCCTCTCTCATCCCGTCCCTCTTTCCCCCTCCCACTCTCATCCCTCCTCTCTCACACACTCCCCATCTCACCCATCTCTCTCAGCCCCTCTCTCTCTCAGCCCCTCCTACTCTCACCCACCCTCTCTTGCACCCCATGTCTCTCTCAGCCCCTCCCTCACTGCACCCTCCCCTCCCGCCCCCTCTGTCTCCCACCCTTTCTCTCTCACACCCGTTCTCTCTCTCACACCCCTGTTTCTCACCTCCCCTCTCAATTCCTCTCTTTCACCCCCTCTCTCTCAACACCTCTCTCTCTCACCCTCTCTCCCCCCCTCTCTCTCCCCTCTCCTCCACTCTCTCCCCCTCTATCCGCCATCTCTCTGCCCCCTCTCTCTCCCCTCCCCCTCCCCACCCCCTCTCTCTCTCCTCCTGTCTCCCCTCCTCTTTCGCCCCTCTCTCTCACACCCCTCTCTTACGTCTCTCTCTCTCTCTCTCACACTTCAGCTCGCTCTCTTCCCCTTGCGGTCTCTCTCATTCTCTCATCCTCTTCTCACATTATCTCTCTCTCCCTGCCTCTCTCCCTCTCTCTTGCCTCCCTCTCTCTCTTATCTCACGGTCTCTCTCATTCGCTCTCTCTTGCTCGTGCTCTCTCTCTCTCTGTCGCTCATGCTCTCTCTGTCTGGCACTCTCACTCTCTCTCTACCTCTCCCTCAGTCCACCCTACCTCCCTCACCTCTTCTCTCTCACTCTTGCTTTATCTCTCTCTCTGTCTGTCGCTCTCTCTCTCCGTCTCTCTCTCAGTATCCACCCTCACCTCCTCCCTCTCAACCCCACTCTCTTTCAACCCCGCTCTCTCTCACCCCCCCATCACCACCACCTCGCTCAAATCCCCTCACTCTCTGATCCCCTCACTCACCCCTCTCTCTTTTCCAAACTCTCTCTCAGCCCTGTCTTTCTCTGTCAACCCCTCACTCTCGCCCCCCCCCTCGCTCTCATTCCCTCTCTCTCACCCCCCTTTCTCTTCACCCCCTCTCTCAACCCCCCTCAGTCGCTCATCCCCTCACTCTCTCACCCCATCAGTCTCTCACCCCCCTCTCTCAACCATCTATCTCTTTCACATCCATCTCTCTCTCACCACCCTCTCTCTCCACTGTCTCTCCGTCACCCCTCTCTCTCCCACCCCAATCTCTTTTACATCCCCCCTCTCTCTCACACACTCTCACACACCCTCTCTCTCGCACCCCCTCTCTCTCTCGCCCCCTCTCTCCCACACCCTCTCTGTCACTCACTTAAACCTCTCCCTCTCACCGCCCTCTCACCCCTCTCTTTCTCACCCCCCCTCTCTCAACCCTCTCTTTCTCCCACCTTCCTCTCTCTCAACCCCTCTCTCTCACCCCTCTCTCTCACCCCTCTCTCTCACCCCCCTCTCTCAACACCCCCTCTCTCAACACCCCTCAAACTCTCATCCCCTCACTCTCTAACCCCCTCAGTCTCTCACCCCCCTCTCTCTCAACCCCTCTCTCACACATCCATCTCTCTCTCACCTCTCTCTCTGTCACCCCTTTCTCTCCCATCCCAATCTCTTTCACATCCCCATCTCTCTGCCTCTTTCTCCTCCCCTCTCTCTCCTTCTCGCTCCCTCTCTCTCACCCCCATTCTCTCTCACCCCTCTCTCTCCCACTCCCTCTGTGTCACTCACTTCCACCTCTCCCTCTCACTGCCCTCTCACCCCATTCTCTCTCTTACCCACTCCCCCATTTCTCACTCTCAAACACCCCTTGTCTCTCACTCCTCTCTCTCACACCTCTCTCTCACTCCCTGTGTCTCTCACCACCCCTCTCTCACCACCCCCTCTCTCAACACCCCTCACTCTCTCATCCCCTCTCTCTCACCCCTCTCTCTGTCACCCCCTCTCACCCCTCCTCTATCTCTCACCCCCTCACCCCTCTCCCTTTCTCTCTTACCCTGCGCTCTCCCTCTCTCTAACCCCTCCCCCTATCACCCCTCTCGGTCACCCCCTCTCTCTAACCCTCTCTCTCACCCCTCTCTTTCTCTCTCAACCCCTCTCTCTCTCACCACATTCTCTCACACCCTCTCTCTCACCCCTCTCTCTCTCACACCTCTCTTTCTCTGTCAACCCCTCTCTCTCACCGCTGTCTCTGACTCCCTCTCTCGCTCACTGCCCCCCTCTCACCACACCCTCTCTCAACAAGCCTCACTCTCTCACCCCCTCTCTCTCAACCCTTCTCTCTCTCTCTCACATCCATCTCTCTCTCACCCCTCTCTCTCTCCCCTCTCTCTCTCTCCGTTACCCCTCTCTCTCCCACCCCAATCTCTTTCACATCCCCCTCTCTCTCACACACACTCTCACACACACTCGCTCTCAATCCCCGCCCTCTCTCCCGCCATCTCTCTGCCTTTTTCTCATCCCCTCTCTCTCCTTCTCACTCCCTCTCTCTCACCCCCTCTCTCTCTTAATGCCTCTCTCTCCCACCCCCTCTCTGTCACTCACTCCCACATCCTCCTCTCACCCAGCTCTCTCTCTCTCACCTCCTCTCTCTCCCACCCCCTCTCTCTCACCCCTCGCTCTCTCACCCCTCTCTCTCACCCCTCTCTCTCTCTCTCTCTCACCCTCTCCTTCTAACTCCACTCTCTCTCTTACCCCTTCCCCACTTTCTCTCTCAATCACCCCTTGTCTCTCACCCCCTCTCACTCCCATCTCACTCTCTCACCCCTCTCTCTCTCACCACAGTCTCTCTCTGTCCCATCACCTCTGTCTCTCACCCCTTCTCTCACAACCCCTTCTCACCCCATCCCCTCTCTTCACCCCTCGCACTCTCACCCCCTCTCTCTTTCTCACTTACACTCTCTCTTTTTCACTCACTCTCTCTTTCTCACCCCTCTCTCTCACACCCTCTCTCTCAACTCCTCTCTCTCCCCTCTCACTACCCCCTCTCTTGCCACCCACTCTCTACCCCCTCTCTCCCCTGTCTCTCACACCCCCTCTCTCTCACTCCCGTCTCACTCTCTCACCCCACTCACTCCCTCACCCCACGCTCACTCTCTCACCCCACTCTCTCTCTTAGCCCACGTCTCTCTCTTTCTCACCCCTTATTCCCCCCATCTCTCTCAACCCCTCTCTCACCCCCCTCTCTCTCAACCCCCTCTCTCAACTGCACTCTCTCACCCCTCTCTCACTCCCCTCTCTCTCACTCCACTCTGTCTCTCACTCCCCTTCTCTCTCTCTTACCCCCTTCTCTCTCTCAACCCTTCTCTATCTCAACCCCGCTCTCTCTCACTCCTTTCTCTCTCTCTGACCGTCCTCTCGCCCAGCTCTCTCTCTCAACCCCCTCTCTCTCCCACACCCCTCTCTCTCATCCCCCTCTCTCTCACCCCCTCTCTCTCTCACCCCTCACTCTCTCACCCCTCTCTCTCACCCCTCTCTCTCTCACACCCTCTCCTTCTCACTCCTCTCTCTCTCTTACCGTCTCCCCACTTTCTCTCTCTCAATCACCCCTTGTCTCTCAACCCGTCTCTCTCTCCCACCTCCCTCTCTCTCACTCCCTCTCTCTGTCTTAGCCCTCTCTCACACCCCTTCTCATTCCCATCTCACTCTCTCCCCCCCCTCTCTCACCACAGTCTCTTTCTCTCTCTCTGTCCCATCACCTCAGTCTCTCACACCTTCTCTCTCACCCCTTCTCACCCTACCCTTCTCTCTCACCCCTCGCTCTCTCACCCCTCGCTCTCTCACCCCTCTCCCTTTCACACTCACGCTCTCTCTTTCTCACTTACACTCTCTCTTTTTCACTCACTGTCTCTCTTTCTCACCCCTTCTCTCTCTCAACTCCTCTCTCTCCCCCCCCCTCCCTTCTCTCTACCCCCCGTCTTGCCCCCACTCTCTACCCCCTCTCTTCCCCTGTCTCTCACACCCCCTCTCTCTCACTCCCATCTCACTCTCTCACCCCACTCTCTTTCTCTTAGCCCACGTCTCTCTCTCACTCACCCCTTTTCCCACATCTCTTTCAACCCCTGTCTCTCACCCCCTCTCTCTTTCAACTCCCTCTCTCAACCTCTCTCTCTCAACACCTCTCTCTCACCCCCTCTCTCTCCCATCCCCCTCTCTCTCCCACCCCGCTCTCTCTCCCACCCCCCTTCTCTCTCACCCCCCTCTCTCTCACCCCCTCTCTCTCACCCTCACTCTCACCCATCTCTCTCACCCACTTTCTCTCTCACACCCTCTCCTTCTCACTCCACTCTCTCTGCTACCCCCTCCCCACTTTCTCTCTCTCAATCACTCCTTGTCTCTCACCCCCTCTCTCTCCCACCTCCCTCTCTCTCAACCCTCTCTCTCTCACCCCTCTCTCTCAACCCCCCCCCTCCCAACCCCCCTCTCTCTCTCTCCTTCTCTCTCTCTCTCAACCCTTCTCCCTAACCCCTCGCTCTCTCACCCCTCTCTCTCACATTCCCTCGCTCTCTCTCACCATCCCCTCTCTCAAACCCCCTCACTCTCTCACCCCCTCACTCTCTCACGCCCTCACTCTCTCACCCCCTCCCTCTCACACCCCTCTCTCTCACACCCTCTCTCTCCCACCTCCCTCTCTCTCACCATCGCCTCTCTCAAACCCCCTCACTCTCTCACCCCCTCACTCTCTCACGTCCTCACTCTCTCACCCCCTCCCTCTCACACCCCTCTCTCTCACACCCTCTCTCTCCCACCTCCCTCTCTCTCCCACCTCCCTCTCTCTCACCATCGCCTCTCTCAACCTCCCTCACTCTCTCATCCCCTCACTCTCTCACACCCTCAATCTCTCACGCCCTTTCTCTTTCTCAAACCCTTTCTGTCGCCCCACTCTCTCTCTCAGCCCCTCTCTCTCACCCCTCTCTCTCACTCCCTCTCACACCCTTTCTCTCTTACCACGCGCTCTCTCTCACCTCTCACCTTCTCACCCCTCTCGCTCACCCCTCTCTCTCACCCACTCTCTCAATCACACCCTGCCCTTCTCACTCCACTCTCTCTCTTACCCCCCACACTTTCTCTCCCTCAATCACCCCCTCACTCTCTCTCTCACCCCTCTCTCTGTCACCCCCTCACACTCTCCTCCCTCTCTCACCCCCTCACCCATTTCCCTTTCTCTCTTACCCCGCGCTCTCTCTCGAACCCCTCTCCCTCTCACCCCTCTTGCTCACCCCCTCTCTCTCTTCCTCTCTCTCTCTCACGCCTCTCTTTCTCTCTCACCACTCTCTCTCACCACTCTCTCTCACACACTCTCTTTCTCTGTCAACCTCTCTCTCTCACCCCTCTCTCACTCCCTCTCTCTCTAAACGCCCCCCTCTCACCACCCCCTCTCTCAACACCCCTCAATCTCTCATCCCCTCACTCTCTCACACCCTCAGTCTCTCACCCCCCTCTCTCTTCAAACCCTCTCTCACCCCCCTTAATCTCTCATCCCCTTACTCTCTCACCTCATCAGTCTCTCACACATCCCTCTCTCTCACACCCTCTCTCTCACCCCCCTCTCTCACCACCCCTCAATCTCTCACTCCCTCAGTCTCTCACCCCCCTCTCTCTCAACCCCTCTCTATCTCTCACATCCACCTCTCTCTCACCCCCCCTCTCTCTTCAACCCCTCTCTCACCCCCCTCAATCTCTCATCCCCTTACTCTCTCGCCTCATCAGTCTCTCACACACCCCTCTCTCTCACCCCCCTCTCCCACCTTCCTCTCTCTCACCCCCCTCTCTCACCACCCCTCAAACATCTCCCTCTCTCCCCCTCTCCCCTCTCTCTGTCACCCCTTTCTCTCCCACCCCAATCTCTTTCACATCCCCCCTCTTTCTCACACACACTCTCAAACACTCTCCCTCTCTCCCACCATCTCTCTGCCTCTTTCTCTCCCCTCTCTCTCCTTCTTGCTTCCTCTCTCTCACCCCCTCTCTCTCACACCCTCTCTCTCCCACCCCCTCTCTGTCACTCACTCCCACCTCTCCCTCAGCGCCCTCTCACCCAGCTCTCTCTCTCACCCCCTCTCTCTCCCACACCCCCTCTCTTCCTCCCTCTCACTCTTTCACCCTCGCTCTCTCACACCCCACCCCTCTCTCTCACCTCCCTCAGTCTCAGCCCCCACCCCTCTCACTCTCAACCCCCCTCTCTCTCTCTCACCCCCTCTCTCTGAACCCCTCTTTCTCACTCCCTGTGTCTCTCACCACCCCTCTCTCACCACCCTCACTCTCATCCCCTCTCTCTCACCCCTCTCTCTGTCACCCCTTCTCATTCTTCCTCCCTCTCTCACCCCCTCACCCCTCTCCCTTTCTCTCTTACCCCGCGCTCTCTCTCTCTAACCCCTTCCCCTCTCACCCCTCTCGGTCACTCCCTCTATCTCTTACCCTCTCTCTCTCACCCCTCTCTTTCTTTCTCAACCCCTCTCTCTCACACACTCTCTCTCACCCCCCTCTCTCTGAACTCGCTTTCTCTATCAACCCCTCTCTCTCACTCCCTCTCTCGCTCACCGTCCCCCCCTCACCGCCCCCTCTCTCACCACCCCCTCTCTCAACACCCCTCAGTCTCTCACCCCCTCTCTCTCTCAACCCCTCTCTCTCTCACATCCATCTCTCTCTCACTCCCCTCTCTCTCACCCCTCTCTCTCCGTCACCCCTCTCTCTCCCACCCCAATCTCATTCACATCCCCCTCTCTCACACACACTCTCACACACCCTTGCTCTCTCACCTCTGTCCCACCATCTCTCTGCCTCTTTCTCATCCCTTCTCTCTCCTTCTCGCTCCCTCTCACTCACCCCTCTCTCTCTCACCCCTCTCTCTCCCACCTCCCTCTCTCTCTCCCACCTCCCTCTCTCTCAACCCTCTGTCTTACACCCCCCACCCCCTCTCTCTTACACACCCCACCCCCTCTCCCTCTCAACCCCTCTCTCTCAACCCCTCACTCTCACCCCTTGCTCTCACCCCTCTCCCACACTCCCTCTCTCTCACTCCCTCTCTCTCTCACCACCCCTCTCTCAAACCCCCTCACTCTCTCATCCCCTCACTCTCTCACCCCCTCTCTCTCACCCCTCTCTCTCAACCCCTCTCTCTCTCTCATCCCCCTCTCTCTCTCACCCCCCTCTCTCTCTCACGTCTCTCTCACACTTCCTCTCTCTTTCACCCCCTTGTCTCTCACCACCCCCTCTCTCAAACCCCCTCACTCTCTCATCCCCTCACTCTCTCATCCCCTCACTCTCTCACCCCCTCTCTCACCCCTCTCTCTCAACCCCTCTCTCTCTCTCATCCTCCCTCTCTCTCACCCCTCCTCTCTCTCTCACGTCTCTCTCTCACTTCCTCTCTCTTTCACCCCCTTGTCTCTCACCACCCCCTCTCTCAACCCCCTTCACTCTCTCATCCCCTCACTCTCTCACACCTCCAATCTCTCATGCCCTCTCTCTTTCTCAAACCCTCTCTCTCTCACCCCCCCTCTCTCTCTCTCATTCCCTCTCTCACCCCTCTCTCTCACGCCCTCTCACACCCTTTCGCTCTTACCCCGCGCTCTCTCTAACCCCTCCCCCACTCTCTCACCACTCTCTCTCACCCACTCTCTCAATCACACCCTCTCCTTCTCACTCCACTCTCTCTCTTACCCCTCCCCACTTTCTCTCTCTCAATCACCCATTGTCTCTCACCCCCTCTCTCACCCCTCTCTCTAACTCCCTGTGTCTCTCACCCCACTCTCACCGCCCCCTCGCTCAACCCCCCCCACTCTCTCATCCCCTCTCTCTCACCCCTCTCTCTCACCCCTCTCACCTCTCCTCCTTCTCTCACCCCCTCACCCCCTCCCTTTCTCACACCCTTTCTCTCTTACCCCGCCCTCTCTCTCTAACCCCTCCCCCTCTCACCCCTCTCGCTCACCCCCTCTCTCACCCACTCTCTCTCACCCCTCGCTCTCTCACCACTCTCTCTCACCCACTCTCTTCTCACACCCTCTCCTTCTCACTCCACTCTCTCTCTTACCCCCCACATTTTCTCTCTCAATCAACTTTTCTCTCTCAACCCCTTCTCACCCCCAGCCCCCTCTCTCTCCACCTCTCTCTGCCCCCTTTCTCTCCCCTCTCTCTGCCCCCTCTCTCTCCCCCTCTGTTTCCCTCTGTCTCTCAAACCCCCTCTCTCTCCATCCCATCTCACGCTCTCACCCCACTTTCTCGCTCTCACCCCACGTCTCTCTCTCTCTCCACCTCCTATTCCTCAACTCCCTTCTCTCTCACACCCCTTCTCTCTCTCACACCCCTTCTCTCTCACACCTCTTCTCGCTCTCACACCCCTTCTCTCTCACTCCATCTCTCTCTCACCACCCCTTTCTCAACCCTCCTCACTCTCTCATCCCCTCACTCTCTCACACCCTCAATCTCTCACGCCCTCTCTCTTTCTCAACCCCTCTCTCTCACCCCTCTCTCTCTCTCATCCCCTCTCTCACCCCTCTCTCTTACTCCCTCTCACATCCTTTCTCTCTTACCCCACGCGCTCTCTCTAACCCCTCCCCCTCTCACCCCTGTCGCTCACCACTGTCTCTCACCCACTCTCTCAATCACACTCTCACCTTCTAACTCCACTCTCTCTCTTACCCCCTCCCCACTTTCTCTCTCTCAATCACCCCTTGTCTCTCAACCTCTCGCTCTCGCACCCTCTCTTTCACCCACTCTCTCTTTCTCACTCAAGCTCTCTCTTTCTCACTTATACGCTCTCTTTTTCACTCACTCTCTCTCTTTCTCATCCCCTCTCTCTCACCCCCTCTCTCTCACCCCCTGTCTCTCTCACCCTCTCTCTCTCACCCTCTCTCTCTCTCCCCCCTCTCTCCCCTCTCTCTCCCCTTCTCTCTACCCCCTCTCTTGCCTCCCACTCTTTACCCTTTCTCTCCCCCTGTCTCTCACAACTCCTCTCTCTCACTCCCATCTCACTCTCTCACCCCACTCTCTATCTCTGAGCCCACGTCGCTCTCTCTTTCCCACCCCCTCTGCCTCACACACCTTCTCTCTCACATCCCTTCTCTCTCACACCCCTTCTCTCTCACACCCCTGTTTCTCACCCCTCCTCTCTCACTTCCTCTCTCTCATCCCCTCTCTCTCATCACCTCTCTCTCTCAGCCCCCTCTTTCTCCCTCTCTCTCTCTCCCTCCCCCTCTCTCTCCTCCTCTCTCGCTCATCCTCTCTCTCACCCCTCTCACTCAACCACTCTCTCTCTCACACCCTCTTTCTCACTCCACTATCTCTCTTACACCCTCCCCACTTTCTCTCTCAATCACCCGTTGTCTCTCACACCCTCTCTCTCACACCTCTCTCTCACTCCCTCTGTGTCTAACCGCCCCCTCTTACCACCCCCTCTCTCAACCCCCTCACACTCTCATCCCCTCTCGCTTATCCCTCTCTCTGTTTCCCCTCTCACCCCTCCTCCCTCTCACCCCCCTCCCCCTCCCTCTCTCACCCACTTTCTCTCTTACCCTGCCCTCTCTCTCTAACCCCTCCCCCTCACGCCTCTCGCTCACCGCCCCCCTCTCTCACGCACTCTCTCTCACCCCTCGCTCTCTCACCACTCTCTCACCCATTCTCTTCTCACACCCTCTCCTTCTCACTCCACTCTCTCTCTTACACCCCACTTTTTCTCTCTCAATCAACCCTTCTCTCTAAACCCCTTCTCACCCCCACCCCCCTCTCTCTCCACCTCTCTCTGCCCCCCACTCCCCTTTATCTCCCTCTGTCTCTCTCACCCCCACTCTCTCCATCCCATCTCACTCTGTCACCCCACTCTCTCGCTCTCACCTCACGTCTCTCTCTCCCTCTCCACCCTTATTTCTCACACCCCTTCTCTCTCACACCCATTCTCTCTCTCTCACCTCTTTTCGCTCTCACACCCCTTCTCTCTCACACCCCTTCTCTCTCTCTCACCCCTCTCTCTCATACTGACTCTCTCTCAAACACACCCTCTATCTCACACCAACTCCTTCACCCCCTCTTTCTCATCCTTCTCTCACTCCCCTCTCTCTCTCCTCCCCTCTCTCTCCCCTCTTCCCCCCACCCTCTCTCTCCCCTGTCTCTCCACCCTCTCTACACGCTTTCTCTCCAGCCCCTCTCCCCCACTCTCTCTCTCCCCCACTCTCTCCCCCCTTTTTCTCCACCTATCTCTCCCCATTCTCACACCCTCTCTTACCATCCCCTCTCTCACCCCCCTCTCTCTCATCCCCCTCTCTCCCCCCTCTCTTTCTCTCTGCCGTAATCTGTCTCCCATCTCTCTCTGTCGCCCTTTCTCTGCCCCCTCTCTGTCACCGTCCCTCTGTCTCCCCTCCCTCTGTCCCCCTCTCTCTGTCCCCATCTCTCGCCCCACCCCCGTCCGCATCTCTCTGCCCCCTCTCTCTTTCGCACTCTCTCTGCCCCTTCTCTCTCCCCCGCTCTCTGACCCCCTCTCTCTGTCGCTCTCTCTCTGCCCACTCTCTGTCACCGTCTCTCTGTCCACCTCCCTCTGCCCCCTCCCTCTGTACCGCTCTCTCTGTCCCCCCTTCACTGTCCCCTCTCATTGTCGTCCTCTCTATGCCCCCTCACTGTCACCGTCTCTCTGCAACCCTCTCTCTGTCCCCGTTTCTCTGTCCCCTGCTCTCAGTCCCCTTCTCTCTGCCCCCTCTCCGTCACCGTATCTCTGCACCCCTCTCTCTGTCCCCGTTTCTCTGTCCCCCTGCTCTCTGTCCCCCTCTCTCTGCCTGCTCTCTGTCACCGTTTCTCTGTCCCACCTCCCTCTGTCCCCCTCCCTCTGTCCCCCCTCCCTCTGTCCCCCTCTCTCTGTCCCCCTCTCTCTGTCCCCCTCTCTCTGCACCCCTCTGTCTGTCCCCTCTCCCTCTGTCCCCTCTCTCTTTCACCCTCTCTCTGCCCCCCTCTCTCTGTCCCCCTCTCCCTTGGTCCCCTCTCCCTCTGTCCCCCCTCTCTTTCACCCTCTCTCTGCCCCGCTCTCTCTGCCCCCTCTCTCTGTCCCCCTCTCACTGCACCCCTCTCTCTGTCCCCTCTCCCTCTGTCCCCTCTCTCTTTCACCCTCTCTCTTTCACCCTCTCTCTGCCCCCCTCTCTCTGTCCCCCTCTCTCTGCCCCCTCTCTCTGTCCCCGTTTCTCTGTCCTCCTGCTCTCAGTCCCCTTCTCTCTGCCCCCTTTCTGTCACCGTCTCTCTGCACCCCTCTCTCTGTCCCCGTTTCTCTGTCCCCCTGCTCTCTGTCCCCCTCTTTCTGCCTGCGCTCTGTCACCGTTTCTCTGTCCCACCTCCCTCTGTCCCACTCCCTCTGTCCCCCCTCCCTCTGTCCCCCTCTCCCTGTCCCCTCTCTCTGTCCCCCTTTCTCTGCACCCCTCTCTCTGTCCCCTCTCCCTCTGTCCCCTCTCTCTTTCACCCTCTCTCTACCCCCCTCTCTCTGCCCCCCTCTCTCTGCCCCCTCTCTCTGCCCCCTCTCTCTGCCCCCTCTCCCTCTGTCCCCCTCTCTCTCTGTCCCCCTCTCTCTTTCACCCTCTCTCTGCCCCCCCCACTCTGTCCCCCCATCTCTGTCCCACTCTCTCTGTACCCCTCTCTCTGTCCCCCCTCTCTCTGTTCCCCCTCTCTCTGTCCCCCTCTCTCTGTCCCTCCTCTCTCTGCCCCCGCCTCTGTCGCCCTCTCTCTGCCCCCACTCTGTCACCATCTGTCTGTCCCCTCTCCCTCTGTCACCTCTCGCTCTGTCCCCTCCCTCTGTCCCACCTCCCTCTGTCCCCCTCTCTCTCTCTGTCCTGCCCTGACTGTCCCCTCTCTTTGTCGCCCTCTCTCTGCCTCCTCTCTGCCCCCCCTCTCTCTGTCCCCCCTCTTTCTGCACCCTCTCTCTGTTGCCCCTCACTCTGTCCCACCTCTCTCTGGCCCCCTCTCTCTGTTCCCCCCTCAGTCCCCCCGTCCCTCCCTCTGTCCCCCCTCTCCCTGTCACCCTCTCTCTCTGTGCCCCCTCTCTCAGTCCCCCTCTCTCTGTTCCCCCCTCTGTCCCCCCCCACTGTGTCCCCCCCTCTGTCCCAACTCTCTGTCCCCCTCTCTCAGTCCCCCTCTCTCTGTTCCCCCTCTGTTCCCCTCCTCTGTGTCCCCCCTCTGTCCCCTCTCTCTGTCCCCTCTCTCTCTGTCCCCCCCTCTCTCTGTCCCTCTCTCTCTCTCTGCCCCCTCTCTCTGACCCTCTCTCTCCCCCACTCTGTACCCTCCATCTGTCCCCCTCCCTCTGTCCCCCTCCCTCTGTCCCCCTCCCTCTGTCCCCCTCCCTCTGTTCTCCCTCTCTCTGTCCCCCCTTCTCTGTCCCCCCTCTCTGTCACCTTCTCTCTGCCCCCCCCCACTCTGGTTCCCCCCTCCCCGTCCCCCACTCTGTCCTCTCTCTCTGTCCCCTCTCTCTCTGTCCCCCTCTCTCTATCCCTCTCTCACTGCCCCCTCTCTCTGCCCCCCCACTCTGTACCCTCCATCTGTCCCCCTCCCTCTGTCCCCCTCCCTCTGTCCCCCTCCCTCTGTCCCCCTCGCTCTGTTCCCCACTCTCTGTCCCCCCATCTCTATCGCCCTCTCTCTGCCCCTCTCTCTCCCCCACTCTGTACCCTCCATCTGTCTCCCTCCCTCTGTCCCCCTCCCTCTGCACCCCTCCCTCTGTTCTCCCTCTCTCTGTCGCCCTCTCTCTGCCCCCCCACTCTGTCCCCTCTCTCTGTCCCCCCCCTCTCTCTCCCCCCCTCTCTCTATCCCTCTCTCTCTCTGCCCCCCCTCTATGCCCCCTCGCTCAGTTCCCTCTCTCTCTGCCCCCCCCCTGAAACCCTCTCTCTCTGTCCCTCTCTCTCACTGCCCCCCTTTCTCTGCCCCCTCTCTTTGTTCCCCGCTCTCTGTCCCCCCATCTCTATCGCCCTCTCTCTGCCCCCTCTCTGTCACTGTCTCTCTGCCCCCTCTCTCAGTTCACCCTCTCTCTGTCCCAAACCTCTGTCCCCCCCTCTCTGTAGCCCTCTCTCTGCCCCCTGACAGTCACCATCTCTCTGTTCCCCCCCGTCCACCCCTCTCTGTCGCCCGCTCTCTGCCCCCTCTCCGTCACCATCTCTATGTACTCACACGGTCTTTCCCCCTCCCTCTGTCCCCCTCTCTCTGTCCCCCCATCTCTGTCCCCCTCTCTCTGCACCCGCCCAGTCACCATCTCTCTGTCCCCCCTCCTTCTGTCCCCCTCGCTCTGTACCCCTCTCTCTGTCCCCCTCCATCTGTCCCCCTCTCTCTGTACCTCCCTGTCTGTCCCCCCTCGCTCTGTAGCCCCTCTCTCTGTCCCCCCTCTCTCTGTCTCCCACTCTCTCTGTCCCCCTCTCTTTGACCCCTCTCTCTGTCCCCCTCTCTCTGTCGCCATATCTGTCACCGTCTCTCTGTCGCGTTCTCTCTGTCCACCTCTCTCTCTCTGTTCCCATCTCTCTCTGCCCCCGCCTCTCTGTCCCCATCTCTCTGTCCCCCTCTCTGTCCACCCCTCTCTGTCACCCCCATCTCTCTGTCCGCCTCACTCTGTCCCCCTCTCTCTGTCCCCCCTCACTCTGTCCCCCTCTTTCTGTCCCCTCTCTCTCTGTCGCCCTCTTTCTGACCCCCACTCTCTCTGACCCCCCTCTCTGTCCCCCTCTCTCTGCCCCCTCTCTCTGTCCCCCTCTCTGTCCCCTCGCTCTGTCCCCTCTCTCTGTCCACCCCTCTCTCTGTCCCCCTCTCTCTCCCCCCCACTCTCTGTCCCCCTCTCTCTGCCCCCTCTCTCTGTCCCCCTCTCTGTTCCCCGCTCTCTCTGACCCCCTCTCTCTGTCCCCCTTCTCTCTGACCCCCTCTCTCTCTGTCCCCCTCTCTCTGTCGCCATATCTGTCACCGTCTCTCTGTCCCTCTCTCTCTGTCCAACCCTCTCTGTCCCCATCTCTCTCTGTCCCCCCCTCTCTGCACCCCCCCACCCCCCTCTCTCTCTGTCCCCTCTCTCTTTCCCACTCTCTCTGCCCCCGCTCACTCTGTCCCCTTCTCTCTGTCCCCGCGTCCCGCTGTCCCCCTCTTTCTGTCCCACTCTCTCTGTCCCCCTTTCTCTGTCCCCCTCTCTCTGCCCCTCTCTCTCTTCCCCACACTGTACCCCCTCTCTGTCCCCCCCTCTCTGCCACCCCTCTCTCCCACACTGTACCCCGCTCTCTGTCCACCAATCTCTGTCGCCCCTCCCTCTGACCCCCTCTATCTCCCCCTCTCTCTGTCCCCCCCATCTCTGTCCCCCTCTCTCTGTCCCCCTCTCTGTCCCCCTCTCTCTGTCCCCCTCTCTCTGTCCCCCTCTCTCTCTGTCCCCCTCTCTCTCTGTCCCCCTCTCTCTCTGCCCACTTTCTCTGTCCCACTCTCTCTATCCCCCCTCTCTGTCCCTCTCTCTCTCTGTCCCTCTCTCTCTGTCCCCCTCTCTCTCTGTCCCCCTCTCTCTGTCCCCCTCTCTGTCCCCCTCTCTGTCCCTCTCTCTCTGTCCCCCTCTCTCTGTCCCCCTCTCTCTGTCCCCCTCTCTCTGTCCCCCTCTCTCTCTGTCCCCCTCTCGGTGTCCCCCTCTCTCTGTCCCACTCTCTCTGTTCAATCTCTCTCTCTCTGTACCGATGCTCTCTCTGTCCGCATCTCTTTCTGTCCCCCCTCTCTATCCCTCCTCTCTCTGTCCACTCCCTCTCCGTCCACCCCTCCCCCCGTTCCCCACTCAGTCCATCCCCCTCTCTCTGTCCCCCAGTCTCTGTCCCCGGCTCACTGTCCCCCTCTCTCTGACGGACTCTCTCTCCCCAACTCTGTACCCCTCTCTCAGTCCCCCTCTCTCTGTCCCCCTCTCTCTGTCCCCCTCTCTCTGTTCCCCTCTCTCTCTGTCCCCCTCTCTCTCTGTCCTTCTCTCTGTCCCTCCTCTCTCTGTCCCTCTCTCTCTGTCCCCCTCTCTCTGTCCCTCTCTCTCTGTCCCTCTCTCTCTGCCCCCCCTCTCTCTGTCCCCCCCTCTCTCTGTCCCCCTCTCTCTGTCCACCCTCTCTGTCCCCCTCTCTCTGTCCCCCTCTCTCTCTGTCCCTCTCTCTCTGCCCCCCCTCTCTGTCCCCCTCTCTCTCTGTCCCCCTCTCTCTCTGTCCACCCTCTCTCTGTCCCCCTCTCTCTGTCCCCCTCTCTCTGTCCCCCTCTCTCTGTCCCCCTCTCTCTCTGTCCCCCCTCTCTGTCCACCCTCTCTCTGTCCCCTCTCTCTGTCCCCCTCTCTCTGTCCCCCTCTCTCTGTCCCCCTCTCTCTCTGTCCCCCCCTCTCTGTCCCCCCCTCTCTGTCCCCCTCTCTCTGTCCCCTATCTCTCTGTCACTCCTCTCTCTGTCCCTCCTCTCTCTGTCCCCCTCTCTCTGTCCCTCTCTCTCTGTCCCCCTCTCGGTGTCCCACTCTCTCTGTTCACTCTCTCTCTCTCTGTACGGATGCTCTCTCTGTCCGCATCTCTTTCTGTCCCCCCTCTCTATCCCTCCTCTCTCTGTCCACTCCCTCTCCGTCCACCCCTCCCCCCGTTCCCCACTCAGTCCATCCCCCTCTCTCTGTCCCCCAGTCTCTGTCCCCGGCTCACTGTCCCCCTCTCTCTGACGGACTCTCTCTCCCCAACTCTGTACCCCTCTCTCACTCCCCCTCTCTCTGTCCCCCCTCCCTCTGTCCCGCTCTCTCTGTACCCCCTCTCTCTGCCCCATCTCTCTCTGCCCCCCTCTCTGTCCCACAGTCTCTGCCCCCTCTCTGTCACCGTCTCTCTGTCCCCGCTCACTCTATCCCCCTCTCTCTGTCCCTCTCTCTCTCTGTCCCCCTCTCTCTGTCCCCGCTCACTCTGCCCCTTCTCTCTGTCCCCGCGTCCCTCTGTCCCCTCTTTCTGTCCCACTCTCTCTGTCCCCCCTCTCTGTCCCCCTCTCTCTGTCCCCCTCTCTCTCTGTCCCCCTCTCTCTGTCCCCCTTTCTCTGTCCCCCGCTCTCTCTGTCCCCCCTCTCTCTGTCCCCCTCTCTCTGTCCCCCGCTCTCTCTGTCCCCCCTCTCTGTCCCCCTCTCTCTGTCCCCCTCTCTCTCTGTCCCCCCTCTCTCTGTCCCCCTCTCTCTGTCCCCCTCTCTCTGTCCCCCTCTCTCTCTGTCCCCCTCTCTCTGTCCCCCTTTCTCTGTCCCCCGCTCTCTCTGTCCCCCCTCTCTCTGTCCCCCTCTCTCTGTCCCCCGCTCTCTCTGTCCCCCTCTCTCTGTCCCCCCTCTCTCCGTCCCCTTCTTTCTGCCCCCTCTCTCAGTCCCCCTCTCTCTGTCCCCCTCTCTCTGTCCCCTCTCTCTGTCCCACTCTCTCTGTAGCCATCCCTCTCCCCCTCCCTCTCCCCCACTCTGTCCCCCACTCTCTGTGCACCCACTCTCTGTCCCCCCTCCCTATGACCCCCTCTATCTTCCGCTCTCTCGGTGCCCCCCTCCCTCTGTCCCCCTCTTTCTGCCCCCCCTGTCCCCGTCTCTCTGTCCCCATGCTCTCTCTGTCCCCATCTCTTACTGTCCCCCCTCTCCCTCCACTATCTATCCTCTCCCCCTCTGTGCCGCATAACCCCATCTGTTCCCCTCTCTCTGACCCTCTCTCTGTCCCCCTCTCTCTCTGTCCCCCGCTCTCTGTCCCCCGCTCTCTGTCCCCCTCTCTCTGCACCCCCTCTCTCTGTACCCCCTCTTTCTCCCTCTCTCTTTCACCCTCTCTCTATCCCCCTCTCTCTGTCCCCCTCTCTCTGTCCCCCTCTCTCTGTCACCGTCTCTCTGTCCTCCCTCTGTCTGTCCCCCTCTCTCTGCCCCCCTTTCTCTGACACCCTCTCTTTCCCCCACTCTGTAACCCTCTCTCTGTCCCCCCCCCCCCCGGCCGCCTCTCTCTCTCTGTCCCCCCCTCTCTCTGTCCCCCTCTCTCTCTGTACCCTCTCTCTCTCTCCCCCTCTCTCTGTCCCCGTCTCTCTGTCCCTCCTCTCTCTGTCCACCTCTCTCTGTCTCCCTCTCTCTCTGTACCCTCTCTCTCTCTCCCCCTCTCTATGTCCCCCTCTCTCTTTCCCCGTCTCTCTGTCCCCCTCTCGCTGTCCCCCTCTCTCTGTTCTCCCTCTCTCTGTCCCTCCTCTCTCTGCCCCCACTCTGTCACCATCTCTCTGTCCCCTCTCCCTCTGTTCCCTCTCGCTCTGTCCCCGTCTCTCTGCGCCCCCACTCTGGTCCCCCCCTTCCCCCTCTGTCCTCTCTCTCTCTGTCCCCTCTCTCTGTCCCCGCCCCCCTCTCTCTATCCCTCTCTCTCTCTGACCCCCTCTCTCGGCCCCCTCGCTCTGTTCCCCGCTCTCTGTGCCCCCATCTCCATCGCCCTCTCTCTGCCCCCTCTTTGTCACCGTCTCTCTGTCCCCCCCCCCTCTCTGTCTCTGTCTCTCTGCCCTCTCTCAGTCTCCGTCTCTCGACCCGCCGTCCACCCCTCTCTGTCGCCCGCTCTCTGCCCCCTCTCTGTCATAGTTTCTCTGTACCCCTTCTCTCTGTACCCCTCGTTCCCCCCTCTCACTTTCCCGCCCCCCCTCACTGTCCCATCTCTGTCCCCCCTCTCTCTGTCCCCCCATCACTGTCCCCTCTCAGTCACTGTCTCTCTGTTCGCCCCCCATGTTCCCCTCTCTCTGTCCCCCCCTCACTGTCCCCTCTCTTTGTTGGCCTCTCTCTGCCCCTCTCTGTCACCGTCTCTCTGCCCCTTCTCTCTCTGCCCCCCTCTCTCTCTGCCCCTTCTCTCTCTGCCCCCCTCTCTCTCTGTCCCCTCTCTCTCTGTCCCCACTCTTTCTGCCCCCTCTCTCTATCCCCATCTCTCTGTTCCCTCTCTGGTCCCCCCCTCTGCCCCCCCTCTCTGTTCACCTCTCTCTCTGTACCCCCTCTCTCTGACCCCCTCTCTCTCTGACCCCCTCTCTCTCTGTCCCCCTCTCTCTCTGTACCCCCTCTCTCTCTGACCCCCTCTCTCTCTGTCCCCCTCTCTCTCTGTCCCCCTCTCTCTCTGTACCCCCTCTCTCTCTGTACCCCCTCTCTCTCTGACCCCCTCTCTCTCTGTCCCCCTCTCTCTCTGCCCCCCTCTCTCTCTGTCCCTCTCTCTCTCTGGCCCCGTCTCTCTCAGCCCCCTCGCTCTGTTCCCCGCTCTCTGTCCTCCCATCTCTACCGCCCTCTCTCTGCACCCTCTCTGACACTGTCTCTCTGTCCCCCCTCTCTCTGGCCCCGTTTCTCTGCCCCCTCTCTCAGTCCATCCTCTCTGTCCCAAACCTATGTCCCCCACTCTCTGTAGCCCTCTCTCTGCCCCCTCTCAGTCACCATCTCTCTGTTCACCCCCGTCCATGCCTCTCTGTCGCTCGCTCTCTGCCCCCTCTCTGTCACAGTCTCTCTGTCCCCCCTCTCTCTGTCCCCCTCTCTCTGTCCCCCCTCTCTGTCTCCCCCTCTTTGTCCCCCCTCTCTGTAGCCCTCTCTCTGCCCCCTCTCAGTCACCATCTGTTTGTTCCTCCCCGTCCACCCCTCTCTGTCCCCCTCTCTCTGTCCCCCCTCCCATGTCCCCCTCCTTCTGTCCCCCTCTCTCTGTCGCCCTCTTTCTGACCCCCTCTCTCTGCCCCCTCTCTCTGTCCCACCTCTCTCTGTCGCCCTCTTTCTGACCCCCTCACTCTCTGTCCCCCCCTCTCTGTCCCCCTCTCTATGCCCCCTCCCAGTCACCATCTCTCTGTCCCCCCTCCCTCTGTCCCCCTCCCACTGTCTCCCTCTCTCTGTCCCCCTCTCTCTGTTCCCCCCTCTCTGCCCCCCTGTCCCCCTCTCTCTGTCCTCCTCTCTCTGTCCCCCTCTCTCTGTTGCCATATCTGTCACTGTCTCTCTGTCCTCCGCTCTCTCTGTCCCCCCTCTCTCTGTCCCCCCTCTCTCTGTCCCCCTCTCTCTGTCCCCCGCTCTCTCTGTCCCCCTCTCTCTGTTCCCCCCCTCTCTCCGTCCCCTTATTTCTGCCCCCTCTCTCTGTCCCCCTTCTCTCTGTCCCCCTCTCTCTCTGTCCCCCTCTCTCTGTCCCCCTCTCTCTGTCCCCTCTCTCTGTCCCACTCTCTGTAGCCATCCCTCTCCCCCTCCCTCTCCCCCACTCTGTCCCCCACTCTCTGTGCACCCACTCTCTGTCCCCCCTCCCTATGACCCCCTCTATCTTCCGCTCTCTCGGTGCCCCCCTCCCTCTGTCCCCCTCTTTCTGCCCCCCCTGTCCCCGTCTCTCTGTCCCCATGCTCTCTCTGTCCCCATCTCTTACTGTTCCCCCTCTCCCTCCACTATCTGTCCTCTCCCCCTCTGTGCCGCATGTTCCCCTCTCTCTGACCCTCTCTCTGTCCCCCTCTCTCTCTGTCCCCGCTCTCTGTCCCCCGCTCTCTGTCCCCCGCTCTCTGTCCCCCTCTCTCTGTCCCCCCTCTCTCTGTCCCCCCCTTTCTCCCTCTCTCTTTCACCCTATCTCTGTCCCCCTATCTCTGTCCCCCTATCTCTGTCCCCCTCTCTCTGTCACCGTCTCTTTTCCTCCCTCTGTCTGTCCCCCTCTCTCTGCCCCCCTTTCTCTGACACCCTCTCTTTCCCCCACTCTGTAACCCTCTCTCTGTCCCCCCTCTCTCTGTCCCCCCATCTCTGTCCCCTTCTCTCTGTCCCCTCTCTGTCCCCCTCTCTCTCTGTCCCCCTCTCTTTCTCTGTCCCCCTCTCACTGTCCTCCTCTCTCTGTTCCCCCTCTCTGCCCCCCCTCTCTCTCTATCCCCCTCTCTCTCTCTGTCACCCTCTCTCTGCGCCCTCTCTCTGCCCACTCTCTGTCCCCCTCTCTCTGCCCCCCTCTTTCTCTCCCACTCTGTGAGGGGGACTGGGAGGAAGCAGCCAGTGCATGGACCTCCTGCGGCCATTCCCCTCAAGAACAAGTATACCGTTTTGGATACTTGTGGGGGGGATGACTTACCAGGGGTAAGTAACGGGGCTCAGGTCTCTGGCACGGAGCCTGTCCCCGTTACTCAGAAGGGAAGGGTGAAGAAGAGCAGAGCAGTAGTAATTGGGGACTCGATAGTTCGTGGCACAGATAGGCGGTTTTGTGGGAACGAGAGAGACTCACGTTTGGTATGTTGCCTCCCAGGTGCAAGGGTACGTGATGTCTCTGATCGTGTTTTCCGGGTCCTGGAGGGGGAAGGGGAGCAACCCGAAGTCGTGGTCCACATTGGCACTAACGACATAGGTAGGAGGAGTGCTGAGGATGTTAGACAGGCTTTCAGGGAGCTAGGTTGGAAGCTTGGAGTTAGAACAAACAGAGTTGTTGTCTCTGGTTTGTTACCCGTGCCACGTGATAGAGATTCGAGGAATAGGGAGAGAGAACAATTAAATGCGTGGCTTCAGGGATGGTGCAGGAGGGAGGGGTTCCAGTTTTTGGATAACTGGGGTTCTTTCTGGGGACGGTGGGACCTCTATAAACAGGATGGTCTACACCTGAACCTGAGGGGAACCAGTATCCTTGGGGGGAGGTTTGCTAGTGCTCTTGGGGGGGGTTTAAACTAACTCGGCAGGGGCATGGGAACCCAGATTGTAGCTTCAGGGTGCAGGGCCTGGAGTGTAGGGAGGTGAGGAACATGGCATCAATTTCCAAGGAGGGTGCCTGTAAACAGGGAAGTTGTTTGAAGTGTGTATACTTCAATGCAAGAAGTATACGAAATAAGGTAGGTGAACTTGCAGCGTGGGTTGGTACCTGGGACTTCGATGTTGTGGCTATTACGGAGACATGGCTAGAACAGGGACAGGATTGGCTGTTGCAGGTTCCGGGATTTAAATGTTTTAGTAGGTTTAGAGGTGGGGGTAAAAGAGGGGGAGGTGTGGCATTGCTTGTCAAAGACAGTATTACAGCGGTGGAAAGGACGATGGATGAGGACTTGCCATCTGAGGTAGTTTGGGCTGAGGTTAGGAATAGGAAAGGTGAGGTCACCCTGTTGGGAGTCTTTTACAGGCCTCCTAATAGTCCTAGAATCATTGAAGAAAGGATTGGGAAGGTGATTCAGGAGATGAGTGACAGTAATAGGGTGGTTGTTATGGGGGACTTTAACTTTCCTGATATTGATTGGGAAAGCTATAGCTCAAGTTCGTTAGATGGGTCAGTGTTTGTTCAATGTGTGCAGGAGAGTTTCCTGACACAATATGTAGACAGGCCAACAAGAGGTGAGGCCATACTGGATTTGGTTCTGGGTAACGAACCAGGCCAGGTGTTAGAATTAGAGGTAGGTGAGCACTTTGGGGATAGTGACCATAATTCGGTGATTTTTACACTCGTGATGGAGAGGGATAAGTGTGTACTACAGGGCAAGAATTATAGCTGGGGTAAGGGAAATTATGATGCGGTGAGGCATGACTTAGGATGTGTGGCTTGGAAAAGTAGACTCCAAGGCAAGAGTGTAAATGATATGTGGAACTTGTTCAAGGGGCAACTATTGAGTGTCCTTGATAATTATGTACCTGTCAGGCAGGTAGGAAAGGGTCGTGCGAGGGAGCCGTGGTTTAATAAGGAATTGGAATCCCTTGTTAAATGGAAGAGGGCGGCCTATCTCAAGATGAGACGTGAAGGTTCAATTGGGGCGATTGAGAGTTATAGGGTAGCCAGGAAGGACCTGAAGAGAGAGCTAAAAGCAGCAAGGAGGGGACACGAAAGGTCCTTAGTAGATAGGATTAGGGAAAACCCTAAGGCTTTCTATAGGTATGTTAGGAATAAAAGAATGACTAGGGTAGGAATAGGTCCAGTCAAGGATAGTAGGGGGAAGTTGCGTGTGGAGGCGGAAGAGATTGGGGAGACACTGAATGAATACTTTTCTTCAGTATTCACTCAGGAACAGGGCATTGTTGTCGATGAGAATACTGAGGCACAAATAAGTAGAATGGATGGCTTTGAGGTATGTAGAGAAGAGGTGTTGGAAATCCTGGAAAAGGTGAAAATAGATAAGTCCCCTGGGCCTGATGGCATTTATCCTAGGATTCTCTGGGAAGCAAGGGAGGAGATTGCAGAGCCATTGGCCTTGGTTTTTATGTCCTCTTTGTCTACAGGAGTAGTCCCAGAAGACTGGAGGATAGCAAATGTGGTTCCCTTGTTCAAAAAGGGGAGTAGGGATAGCCCTAGTAACTATAGGCCGGTGAGTCTCACTTCTGTTGTGGGCAAAGTCTTAGAGAGAATTGTAAGGGATAGGATTTATGCACATCTAGATAGGAATAATGTGATCAAGGATAGTCAGCATGGTTTTGTGAAGGGCAAGTCGTGCCTCACAAACCTTATTGAATTCTTTGAAAAGGTGACGAAGGAGGTTGATGAGGGGAAAGCGGTAGATGTGGTATATATGGATTTTAGTAAGGCGTTCGATAAGGTTCCCCATGGTAGGCTACTGCAGAAAATACGGAGATATGGCATTGAGGGTGAGTTGGAGGTTTGGATTAGGAATTGGCTGGATGGAAGAAGACAGAGGGTAGTAGTTGATGGCAAAGTTTCTTCATGGAGTGCCGTCACTAGCGGTGTTCCGCAAGGATCTGTTTTGGGACCATTGCTGTTTGTCATTTTTATAAATGACCTGGAAGAGGGGTTAGAAGGTTGGGTGAGCAAGTTCGCGGATGACACGAAAGTCGGAGGAGTTGTTGACAGTGAGGAAGCATGTGGCAGGTTACAGCAGGATATAGAGAAGCTGCAGAGCTGGGCAGAAAGGTGGCAGATGGAATTCAATGTAGCTAAGTGCGAGGTGATTCACTTTGGGAAGAATAACAAAAAGATGGGGTACTGGGCTAATGGTCGGATACTTGGTAGTGTGGATGAGCAGAGGGATCTTGGTGTCCATGTACACAGATCTCTGAAAGTTGCCACCCAGGTAAATAGTGCGGTGAGGAAGGCATATGGCGTACTGGCTTTTATTGGTAGAGGAATTGAGTTCCGGAGTCCTGAGGTCATGATGCAGTTGTATAAGACTCTGGTACGGCCGCATCTGGAATATTGTGTGCAGTTTTGGTCGCCATACTATAGGAAGGATGTGGAGGCATTGGAACGGGTGCAGAGGAGGTTTACCAGGATGTTGCCTGGTATGAAAGGAAAATCGTATGAGGAAAGACTGAGGCACTTGGGGCTGTTTTCACTAGAGAAAAGAAGGTTTAGGGGTGACTTGATTGAGGGGTACAAGATGATTAGGGGGTTAGATAGGGTCGACAGTATGAACCTTTTCCCGCGTATTGAGTCGGGTATTACAAGGGGGCATAGCTTTAAATTAAGGGGGGGTAGATATAGGACTGATGTTAGGGGTAGGTTCTTCACTCAGCGAGTCGTTAGTTCATGGAATGCCCTGCCAGTAACAGTGGTGGACTCTCCCTCTTTATGGGCATTTAAGAGGGCATTGGATAGGTATATGGAGGATAGTGGGTTAGTGTAGTTTAGGTGGGCTTGGATCGGCGCAACATCGAGGGCCCAAGGGCCTGTACTGCGCTGTATTCTTCTATGTTCTATGTTCTATGTTCTCTGTCCCCCTCTCTCTGTACACCTCTCTCTCTGTCCCCCTCTCTCTCTGCCCCCACTCTTCCCCCCTCTCTCTGTCCCCGCCTCTCTCTGTCCCCCTCTCTCTGTCCCCCCCCCCCTCCCCCGGCCGCCTCTCTCTCTCTCTGTCCCTCTCTCTCTGTCCCCCTCTCTCTCTGTACCCTCTCTCTCTCTTTCCCCACTCTTTCTGCCCCCTCTCTCTATCCCCATCTCTCTGTTCCCTCTCTGGTCCCCCCCTCTTCCCCCTTTCTCTGTTCACCTCTCTCTCTGTACCCCCTCTCTCTCTGACCCCCTCTCTCTCTGACCCCCTCTCTCTCTGTCCCCCTCTCTCTCTGTACCCCCTCTCTCTCTGACCCCCTCACTCTGTTCCCCGCTCTCTGTCCTCCCATCTCTACCGCCCTCTCTCTGCCCCCTCTCTGACACTGTCTCTCTGTCCCCCCTCTCTCTGGCCCCGTTTCTCTGCCCCCTCTCTCAGTCCATCCTCTCTGTCCCAAACCTCTGTTCCCCACTCTCTGTAGCCCTCTCTCTGCCCCCTCTCTGTCACCATCTCTCTGTTCACCCCCGTCCATGCCTCTCTGTCACTCGCTCTCTGCCCCCTCTCTGTCACAGTCTCTCTGTCCCCCCTCTATCTGTCCCCCTCTCTCTGTCCCCCCTCTCTGTCTCCCCCTCTTTGTCCCCCCTCTCTGTAGCCCTCTCTCTGCCCTCTCTCAGTCACCATCTGTTTGTTCCCCCCCGTCCACCCCTCTCTGTCCCCCTCTCTCTGTCGCCCTCTCTGTCCCCCTCTCTCTGTCCCCCCTCCCATGTCCCCCTCCTTCTGTCCCCCTCTCTCTGTCGCCCTCTTTCTGACCCCCTCTCTCTGCCCCCTCTCTCTGTCCCCCTCTCTCTGTCGCCCTCTTTCTGACCCCCTCACTCTCTGTCCCCCCCTCTCTGTCCCCCTCTCTATGCCCCCTCCCAGTCACCATCTCTCTGTCCCCCCTCCCTCTGTCCCCCTCCCTCTGTCCCCCTCCCTCTGTCCCCCTCCCTCTGTCTCCCTCTCTCTGTCCCCCTCTCTCTGTCCCCCCCTCTCTGCCCCCCCGTCCCCCTCTCTCTGTCCTCCTCTCTCTGTCCCCCTCTCTCTGTTGCCATATCTGTCACTGTCTCTCTGTCCCCCACTCTCTGTCCCCCTTCTCTCTGACCCCCTCTACCTCCCTCACTCTCTGTGGCCCTCTCTCTGTCGCCAACTCTCTGCCCCCCCTCCCTCCCCGCCTCTCTCTGTCCCCCCCTCTCTCTCTGTCCCCATCTCTCACTGTCGCCCTCTCTCTCTGTCCCACCCACTCTGTCACCCTCTCTCTGTCCCCCTCTCTCTGTCCCCCTCTCTCTCTGTCCCCCTCTCTCTGTCCCCCCTCTCTGTCCCCCTCTCTCTATGTCCCTCTCTCTCTGTCCCTCTCTCTCTGTCCCCCTCTCTGTCCCTCTCTCTCTGTTTCCCTCTCTGTCCCACCTGCCTCTCTCTGTCCTCCTCTCTCTGCCCCCCTTTCTCTGACACCCTCTCTTTCCCCCACTCTGGAACCCTCTCTCTGTCCCCACTCCCTCTGACCCCCTCTATCTTCCCCACTCTCTGTGCCCCACTCTCTGTGCCCCACTCTCTGTGCCCCACTCTCTGTCCCTCTCTCTCTGTCCCCCTCTCTGTCCCTCTCTCTCTGTTTCCCTCTCTGTCCCACCTGCCTCTCTCTGTCCTCCTCTCTCTGCCCCCCTTTCTCTGACACCCTCTCTTTCCCCCACTCTGGAACCCTCTCTCTGTCCCCACTCCCTCTGACCCCCTCTATCTTCCCCACTCTCTGTGCCCCACTCTCTGTGCCCCACTCTCTGTCCCGCGCTCTCTGTCCCTCGCACTCTGTCCCCCTCTCACTGTCCTCCTCTCTCTGTTCCCCCTCTCTTCCCCCTTCTCTCTCTCTATCCCCCTCTCTCTCTCTGTCACCCTCTCTCTGCGCCCTCTCTCTGCCCACTCTCTGTCCCCCTCTCTATGCCCCCTCCCAGTCACCATCTCTCTGTCCCCCCTCCCTCTGTCCCCCTCTTTCTGTCTCCCTCTCTCTGTCCCCCTCTCTCTGTCCCCCCCCTCTCTGCCCCCCGTCCCCCTCTCTCTGTCCTCCTTTCTCTGTCCCCCTCTCTCTGTTGCCATATCTGTCACCGTCTCTCTGTCCCCCACTCTCTGTCCCCCTTCTCTCTGACCCCCTCTACCTCCCTCACTCTCTGTGGCCCTCCCTCTGTCGCCAACTCTCTGCCCCCCTCTCCCTCCCCGCCTCTCTCTGTCCCCCCCTCTCTCTCTGTCCCCATCTCTCACTGTCGCCCTCTCTCTCTGTCCCACCCACTCTGTCCCCCTCTCTCTGTCCCCCCTCTCTGTCCCCCTCTCTCTATGTCCCTCTCTCTCTGTCCGTCTCTCTCTGTCCCCCTCTCTGTCCCTCTCTCTCTGTTTCCCTCTCTGTCCCACCTGCCTCTCTCTGTCCTCCTCTCTCTGCCCCCCTTTCTCTGACACCCTCTCTTTCCCCCAGTCTGTAACCCTCTCTCTGTCCCCACTCCTTCTGAACCCCTCTATCTTCCCCACTCTCTGTGCCCCACTCTCTGTCCCCCTCTCTCTGTCCCGCGCTCTCTGTCCCTCGCTCTCTGTCCCCCTCTCTGTCACCCTCTCTCTGTCTCCCCCGCTCTCTGTCCCCTCTCTCTCTCTCTCTTTCCCGCCCTCTCTCTGTCCCCCCTCTCTTTCCCCCTCTCTCTCTGTCGCGCTCTCTCTCTGTCCCCCTCTCTCCGTCCCCCTCGCTCTCTGTCCCCCCTCTCTGTCCCCCCTCTCTCTCTGTTCCCCTCTCTCTATCCCCCTCTCTCTCTGCCCCCTCTCTCTATTTCCCCCCACTCTCTGTTCCCCATCTGTCTGTCTCCCCCGCTCTCTGTCTCCTCTCTCTCTCTCTTTCCCGCCCTCTTTCTGTCCCCCCTCTCTTTCCCCCTCTCTCTCTGTCCTGCTCTCTCTCTGTCCCCCTCTCTCTGTCCCCCTCTCTCTCTGTACCCCTCTCTCTGTCCCCCTCTCTCTCTGTCCCCCTCTCTCTCTGTCCCCCTCTCTCTCTGTCCACCTCTCTCTGCCCCCTCTCTCTGCCCCGGTCTCTGTCCCCCTCTCTCTGCTGCCCTCTCTCTGCCCACTCTCTGTCCCCCTCTCTCTGCCCCACTCACTCTCTCCCACTCTGTACCCCTCTCTCTGTCCCCCACTCTCTGTCCCCCTCTCTCTGTACCCCTCTCTCTCTGTCCCCCTCTCTCTGTCCCCCCCTCTCTCTGTCCGCCCTCTCTCTGCCCCCTCTCTCTGTCCCCCTCTCTCTCTGTCCCTCTCTCTCTGGCCCCCTCTCTTTGTCCCCCTCTCTCTCTGTCCCCCTCTCTCTCTGTCCCTCTCTCGGTCCCTCCTCTCTCTGTCCCTCTCTCTCTGTCCCCCTCTCTTCTGTCCCCCTCTCTCTCTGTTCCCCCCTCTCTCTGTCCCCCCTCTCTCTGTACCCCTCTCTCTCTGTCCCACCTCTCTCTGTCCCCCTCTCTCTGTCCCTCCTCTCTCTGTCCCCCTCTCTCTGTCCCCCTCTCTCTGTCCCCCATCTCTCTGTCCACCTCTCTGTGTTCCCCTCTCTATCTGTCCCTCCTCTCTCTGTCCCCCTCTCTCTGTCCCCTCTCCCTGTCCCCTCTCTCTCTGTACCCCCTCTCTCTGTCTCCCTCTCTCTGTCCCCCTCTCTCTGTCCCCCTCTCTCTCTGTCCCCCTCTCTCTCTGTCCTTCTCTCTGTCCCTCCTCTCTCTGTCCCTCTCTCTCTGTCCCCCTCTCTCTGTCGTGCTCTCTCTCTGTCCCCCTGTCTCTGCCCCCCCCTCTCTCTGTCCCCCTCTCTCTGTCCCCCTCTCTCTTTCCCCCTCTTTCTCTGTTCCCCTCTCTCTCTGTCCCTCTCTCTCTGTCCCCCTCTCTCTGTCCACCCTCTCTCTGTCCCCCTCTCTCTGTCCCCCTCTCTCTGTCCCCCTCTCTCTCTGTCCCCCCCTCTCTGTCCCCCTCTCTCTGTCCCCTCTCTCTGTCCCCTATCTCTCTGTCACTCCTCTCTCTGTCCCTCCTCTCTCTGTCCCCCTCTCTCTCTGTCCCCCTCTCTCTGTCCCCCTCTCTCTCTGTCCCCCTCTCGGTGTCCCACTCTCTCTGTTCACTCTCTCGCTCTCTGTCCCGGTGCTCTCTCTGTCCGCATCTCTTTCTGTCCCCCCTCTCTCTCTGTCCCCCCTTCTCGCTGTCCCCCTCTCTCTGTCCCACTCTCTCTGTTCACTCTCTCTCTCTCGGTCTCTGTGCTCTCTCTGTCCACATCTCTTTCTGTCCCCCCCCCCTCTTCCCCCCTCTCTCTGCCCCCCTCTCTCTCTGTCCCCCTCTCTCTGTCCCCCCCTCTCTCTGTCCGCCCTCTCTCTGCCCCCTCTCTCTGTCCCCAAATCTCTCTGTCCCCCTCACTCTGGCCCCCTCTCTTTGTCCCCCTCTCTCTCTGTCCCCCTCTCTCTCTGTCCCTCTCTCGGTCCCTGCTCTCTCTGTCCCCCTCTCTCTGTCCCCCTCTCTCTGTCCCCCTCTCTCTCTGTCCCCCCTCTCTCTGTACCCCTCTCTCTGTCCCACCTCTCTCTGTCCCCCTCTCACTGTCCCTCCTCTCTCTGTCCCCCTCTCTCTGTCCCCCTCTCTCTGTCCCCCCTCTCTCTGTCCACCTCTCTGTGTTCCCCTCTCTATCTGTCCCTCCTCTCTCTGTCCCCCTCTCTCTGTCCCCTCTCCCTGTCCCCTCTCTCTCTGTACCTCCTCTCTCTGTCCCCCTCTCTCTGTCCCCCTCTCTCTGTTCCCCTCTCTCTCTGTCCCCCTCTCTCTCTGTCCTTCTCTCTGTCCCTCCTCTCTCTGTCCCTCTCTCTCTGTCCCCCTCTCTCTGTCCCTCTCTCTCTGTCCCTCTCTCTCTGCCCCCCCCTCTCTCTGTCCCCCTCTCTCTCTGTCCCCCTCTCTCTGTCCCCCTCTCTCTCTGTCCCCCCCTCTCTGTCCCCCTCTCTCTGTCCCCTCTCTCTGTCCCCTATCTCTCTGTCACTCCTCTCTCTGTCCCTCCTCTCTCTGTCCCCCTCTCTCTGTCCCCCTCTCTCTGTCCCCCTCTCTCTCTGTCCCCCTCTCGGTGTCCCACTCTCTCTGTTCACTCTCTCTCTCTCTGTCCCGGTGCTCTCTCTGTCCGCATCTCTTTCTGTCCCCCCTCTCTCTCTGTCCCCGTCTCTCTGTCCCCGTCTCTCTGTCCCTCCTTCTCTCTGTCCCCCTCTCTCTGTCCCCCTCTCTCTCTGTCACTCTCTCTCTGCCCCCCTCTCTGTCCCCCTCTCTCTCTGTCCCCCTCTCTCTCTGTCCACCCTCTCTCTGTCCCCCTCTCTCTGTCCCCCTCTCTCTCTGTCCCCCTCTCTCTGTCCACCCTCTCTCTGTCCCCCTCTCTCTGTCCCCCTCTCTCTGTCCCCCTCTCTCTGTCCCCCTCTCTCTCTGTCCCCCCCTCTCTGTCCCCCCCTCTCTGTCCCCCTCTCTCTGTCCCCTATCTCTCTGTCACTCCTCTCTCTGTCCCTCCTCTCTCTGTCCCCCTCTCTCTGTCCCTCTCTCTCTGTCCCCCTCTCGGTGTCCCACTCTCTCTGTTCACTCTCTCTCTCTCTGTACCGATGCTCTCTCTATCCGCATCTCTTTCTGTCCCCCCTCTCTATCCCTCCTCTCTCTGTCCACTCCCTCTCCGTCCACCCCTCCCCCCGTTCCCCACTCAGTCCATCCCCCTCTCTCTGTCCCCCAGTCTCTGTCCCCGGCTCACTGTCCCCCTCTCTCTGACGGACTCTCTCTCCCAACTCTGTACCCCTCTCTCAGTCCCCCTCTCTCTGTCCCCCCTCCCTCTGTCCCGCTCTCTCTGTACCCCCTCTCTCTGCCCCATCTCTCTCTGCCCCCCTCTCTGTCCCACAGTCTCTGCCCCCTCTCTGTCACCGTCTCTCTGTCCCCGCTCACTCTATCCCCCTCTCTCTGTCCCTCTCTCTCTCTGTCTCCCTCTCTCTGTCCCCGGTCACTCTGTCCCCTTCTCTCTGTCCCCGCGTCCCTCTGTCCCCTCTTTCTGTCCCACTCTCTCTGTCCCCCCTCTCTGTCCCCCTCTCTCTGTCCCCCTCTCTCTCTGTCCCCCTCTCTCTGTCCCCCTTTCTCTGTCCCCCGCTCTCTCTGTCCCCCCTCTCTCTGTCCCCCTCTCTCTGTCCCCCGCTCTCTCTGTCCCCCTCTCTCTGTCCCCCCTCTCACTGTCCCTCCTCTCTCTGTCCCCCTCTCTCTGTCCCCCTCTCTCTGTCCCCCCTCTCTCTGTCCACCTCTCTGTGTTCCCCTCTCTATCTGTCCCTCCTCTCTCTGTCCCCCTCTCTCTGTCCCCTCTCCCTGTCCCCTCTCTCTCTGTACCTCCTCTCTCTGTCCCCCTCTCTCTCTGTCCCCCTCTCTCTCTGTCCTTCTCTCTGTCCCTCCTCTCTCTGTCCCTCTCTCTCTGTCCCCCTCTCTCTGTCCCTCTCTCTCTGTCCCTCTCTCTCTGCCCCCCCTCTCTCTGTCCCCCTCTCTCTCTGTCCCCCTCTCTCTGTCCCCCTCTCTCTCTGTCCCCCCCTCTCTGTCCCCCTCTCTCTGTCCCCTCTCTCTGTCCCCTATCTCTCTGTCACTCCTCTCTCTGTCCCTCCTCTCTCTGTCCCCCTCTCTCTGTCCCCCTCTCTCTGTCCCCCTCTCTCTCTGTCCCCCTCTCGGTGTCCCACTCTCTCTGTTCACTCTCTCTCTCTCTGTCCCGGTGCTCTCTCTGTCCGCATCTCTTTCTGTCCCCCCTCTCTCTCTGTCCCCGTCTCTCTGTCCCCGTCTCTCTGTCCCTCCTTCTCTCTGTCCCCCTCTCTCTGTCCCCCTCTCTCTCTGTCCCTCTCTCTCTGCCCCCCTCTCTGTCCCCCTCTCTCTCTGTCCCCCTCTCTCTCTGTCCACCCTCTCTCTGTCCCCCTCTCTCTGTCCCCCTCTCTCTCTGTCCCCCTCTCTCTGTCCACCCTCTCTCTGTCCCCCTCTCTCTGTCCCCCTCTCTCTGTCCCCCTCTCTCTGTCCCCCTCTCTCTCTGTCCCCCCCTCTCTGTCCCCCCCTCTCTGTCCCCCTCTCTCTGTCCCTTATCTCTCTGTCACTCCTCTCTCTGTCCCTCCTCTCTCTGTCCCCCTCTCTCTGTCCCTCTCTCTCTGTCCCCCTCTCGGTGTCCCACTCTCTCTGTTCACTCTCTCTCTCTCTGTACCGATGCTCTCTCTGTCCGCATCTCTTTCTGTCCCCCCTCTCTATCCCTCCTCTCTCTGTCCACTCCCTCTCCGTCCACCCCTCCCCCCGTTCCCCACTCAGTCCATCCCCCTCTCTCTGTCCCCCAGTCTCTGTCCCCGGCTCACTGTCCCCCTCTCTCTGACGGACTCTCTCTCCCAACTCTGTACCCCTCTCTCAGTCCCCCTCTCTCTGTCCCCCCTCCCTCTGTCCCGCTCTCTCTGTACCCCCTCTCTCTGCCCCATCTCTCTCTGCCCCCCTCTCTGTCCCACAGTCTCTGCCCCTTCTCTGTCACCGTCTCTCTGTCTCCGCTCACTCTATCCCCCTCTCTCTGTCCCTCTCTCTCTCTGTCCCCCTCTCTCTGTCCCCGCTCACTCTGTCCCCTTCTCTCTGTCCCCGCGTCCCTCTGTCCCCTCTTTCTGTCCCACTCTCTCTGTCCCCCCTCTCTGTCCCCCTCTCTCTGTCCCCCTCTCTCTCTGTCCCCCTCTCTCTGTCCCCCTTTCTCTGTCCCCCGCTCTCTCTGTCCCCCCTCTCTCTGTCCCCCTCTCTCTGTCCCCCGCTCTCTCTGTCCCCCTCTCTCTGTCCCCCCTCTCTCCGTCCCCTTCTTTCTGCCCCCTCTCTCTGTCCCCCTTCTCTCTGTCTCCCTCTCTCTCTGTCCCCCCTCTCTGTCCCCCTCTCTCTGTCCCCCTCTCTCTCTGTCCCCCCTCTCTGTCCCCCTCTCTCTGTCCCCCTCTCTCTGTCCCCCTCTCTCTCTGTCCCCCTCTCTCTGTCCCCCTTTCTCTGTCCCCCGCTCTCTCTGTCCCCCCTCTCTCTGTCCCCCTCTCTCTGTCCCCCGCTCTCTCTGTCCCCCTCTCACTGTCCCCCCTCTCTCCGTCCCCTTCTTTCTGCCCCCTCTCTCAGTCCCCCTCTCTCTGTCCCCCTCTCTCTGTCCCCTCTCTCTGTCCCACTCTCTCTGTAGCCATCCCTCTCCCCCTCCCTCTCCCCCACTCTGTCCCCCACTCTCTGTGCACCCACTCTCTGTCCCCCCTCCCTATGACCCCCTCTATCTTCCGCTCTCTCGGTGCCCCCCTCCCTCTGTCCCCCTCTTTCTGCCCCCCCTGTCCCCGTCTCTCTGTCCCCATGCTCTCTCTGTCCCCATCTCTTACTGTCCCCCCTCTCCCTCCACTATCTATCCTCTCCCCCTCTGTGCCGCATAACCCCATCTGTTCCCCTCTCTCTGACCCTCTCTCTATCCCCCTCTCTCTCTGTCCCCCGCTCTCTGTCCCCCGCTCTCTGTCCCCCTCTCTCTGCACCCCCTCTCTCTGTACCCCCTCTTTCTCCCTCTCTCTTTCACCCTCTCTCTATCCCCCTCTCTCTGTCCCCCTCTCTCTGTCCCCCTCTCTCTGTCACCGTCTCTCTGTCCTCCCTCTGTCTGTCCCCCTCTCTCTGCCCCCCTTTCTCTGACACCCTCTCTTTCCCCCACTCTGTAACCCTCTCTCTGTCCCCCCCCCCCCCCCGGCCGCCTCTCTCTCTCTGTCCCCCCCTCTCTCTGTCCCCCTCTCTCTCTGTACCCTCTCTCTCTCTCTCCCCCTCTCTCTGTCCCCGTCTCTCTGTCCCTCCTCTCTCTGTCCACCTCTCTCTGTCCCCCTCTCTCTCTGTACCCCCTCTCTCTGTCCCCTCTCTCTCTCTGTAGCCCCTCTCTATGTCCCCCTCTCTCTTTCCCCGTCTCTCTGTCCCCCTCTCGCTGTCCCCCTCTCTCTGTTCTCCCTCTCTCTGTCCCTCCTCTCTCTGCCCCCACTCTGTCACCATCTCTCTGTCCCCTCTCCCTCTGTTCCCTCTCGCTCTGTCCCCGTCTCTCTGCGCCCCCACTCTGGTCCCCCCCTTCCCCCTCTGTCCTCTCTCTCTCTGTCCCCTCTCTCTGTCCCCCCCCCCTCTCTCTATCCCTCTCTCTCTCTCTGACCCCCTCTCTCGGCCCCCTCGCTCTGTTCCCCGCTCTCTGTGCCCCCATCTCCATCGCCCTCTCTCTGCCCCCTCTTTGTCACCGTCTCTCTGTCCCCCCCCCTCTCTGTCTCTGTCTCTCTGCCCTCTCTCAGTCTCCGTCTCTCGACCCGCCGTCCACCCCTCTCTGTCGCCCGCTCTCTGCCCCCTCTCTGTCATAGTTTCTCTGTACCCCTTCTCTCTGTACCCCTCGTTCCCCCCTCTCACTTTCCCGCCCCCCCTCACTGTCCCATCTCTGTCCCCCCTCTCTCTGTCCCCCCATCACTGTCCCCTCTCAGTCACTGTCTCTCTGTTCGCCCCCCATGTTCCCCTCTCTCTGTCCCCCCCTCACTGTCCCCTCTCTTTGTTGGCCTCTCTCTGCCCCTCTCTGTCACCGTCTCTCTGCCCCTTCTCTCTCTGCCCCCCTCTCTCTCTGTCCCCTCTCTCTCTGTCCCCACTCTTTCTGCCCCCTCTCTCTATCCCCATCTCTCTGTTCCCTCTCTGGTCCCCCCCTCTGCCCCCCCTCTCTGTTCACCTCTCTCTCTGTACCCCCTCTCTCTGACCCCCTCTCTCTCTGACCCCCTCTCTCTCTGTCCCCCTCTCTCTCTGTACCCCCTCTCTCTCTGACCCCCTCTCTCTCTGTCCCCCTCTCTCTCTGTCCCCCTCTCTCTCTGTACCCCCTCTCTCTCTGTACCCCCTCTCTCTCTGACCCCCTCTCTCTCTGTCCCCCTCTCTCTCTGCCCCCCTCTCTCTCTGTCCCTCTCTCTCTCTGGCCCCGTCTCTCTCAGCCCCCTCGCTCTGTTCCCCGCTCTCTGTCCTCCCATCTCTACCGCCCTCTCTCTGCACCCTCTCTGACACTGTCTCTCTGTCCCCCCTCTCTCTGGCCCCGTTTCTCTGCCCCCTCTCTCAGTCCATCCTCTCTGTCCCAAACCTCTGTCCCCCACTCTCTGTAGCCCTCTCTCTGCCCCCTCTCAGTCACCATCTCTCTGTTCACCCCCGTCCATGCCTCTCTGTCGCTCGCTCTCTGCCCCCTCTCTGTCACAGTCTCTCTGTCCCCCCTCTCTCTGTCCCCCTCTCTCTGTCCCCCCTCTCTGTCTCCCCCTCTTTGTCCCCCCTCTCTGTAGCCCTCTCTCTGCCCCCTCTCAGTCACCATCTGTTTGTTCCTCCCCGTCCACCCCTCTCTGTCCCCCTCTCTCTGTCCCCCCTCCCATGTCCCCCTCCTTCTGTCCCCCTCTCTCTGTCGCCCTCTTTCTGACCCCCTCTCTCTGCCCCCTCTCTCTGTCCCACCTCTCTCTGTCGCCCTCTTTCTGACCCCCTCACTCTCTGTCCCCCCCTCTCTGTCCCCCTCTCTATGCCCCCTCCCAGTCACCATCTCTCTGTCCCCCCTCCCTCTGTCCCCCTCCCTCTGTCTCCCTCTCTCTGTCCCCCTCTCTCTGTTCCCCCCTCTCTGCCCCCCTGTCCCCCTCTCTCTGTCCTCCTCTCTCTGTCCCCCTCTCTCTGTTGCCATATCTGTCACTGTCTCTCTGTCCTCCGCTCTCTCTGTCCCCCCTCTCTCTGTCCCCCCTCTCTCTGTCCCCCTCTCTCTGTCCCCCGCTCTCTCTGTCCCCCTCTCTCTGTTCCCCCCCTCTCTCCGTCCCCTTATTTCTGCCCCCTCTCTCTGTCCCCCTTCTCTCTGTCCCCCTCTCTCTCTGTCCCCCTCTCTCTGTCCCCCTCTCTCTGTCCCCTCTCTCTGTCCCACTCTCTCTGTAGCCATCCCTCTCCCCCTCCCTCTCCCCCACTCTGTCCCCCACTCTCTGTGCACCCACTCTCTGTCCCCCCTCCCTATGACCCCCTCTATCTTCCGCTCTCTCGGTGCCCCCCTCCCTCTGTCCCCCTCTTTCTGCCCCCCCTGTCCCCGTCTCTCTGTCCCCATGCTCTCTCTGTCCCCATCTCTTACTGTTCCCCCTCTCCCTCCACTATCTGTCCTCTCCCCCTCTGTGCCGCATGTTCCCCTCTCTCTGACCCTCTCTCTGTCCCCCTCTCTCTCTGTCCCCGCTCTCTGTCCCCCGCTCTCTGTCCCCCTCTCTCTGTCCCCCTCTCTCTGTCCTCCCTCTGTCTGTCCCCCTCTCTCTGCCCCCCTTTCTCTGACACCCTCTCTTTCCCCCACTCTTTCTCCCTCTCTCTTTCACCCTATCTCTGTCCCCCTATCTCTGTCCCCCTCTCTCTGTCACCGTCTCTCTGTCCTCCCTCTGTCTGTCCCCCTCTCTCTGCCCCCCTTTCTCTGACACCCTCTCTTTCCCCCACTCTGTAACCCTCTCTCTGTCCCCCTCTCTCTGTCCCCCCATCTCTGTCCCCTTCTCTCTGTCCCCTCTCTGTCCCCCTCTCTCTCTGCCCCCCTCTCTTTCTCTGTCCCCCTCTCACTGTCCTCCTCTCTCTGTTCCCCCTCTCTGCCCCCCCTCTCTCTCTATCCCCCTCTCTCTCTCTGTCACCCTCTCTCTGCGCCCTCTCTCTGCCCACTCTCTGTCCCCCTCTCTCTGCCCCCCTCTTTCTCTCCCACTCTGTCCCCCTCTCTCTGTACACCTCTCTCTCTGTCCCCCTCTCTCTCTGCCCCCCCTCTTCCCCCCTCTCTCTGTCCCCGCCTCTCTCTGTCCCCCTCTCTCTGTCCCCCCCCCCTCCTCCGGCCGCCTCTCTCTCTCTGTGTCCCTCTCTCTCTGTCCCCCTCTCTCTCTGTACCCTCTCTCTCTCTTTCCCCACTCTTTCTGCCCCCTCTCTCTATCCCCATCTCTCTGTTCCCTCTCTGGTCCCCCCCTCTTCCCCCTTTCTCTGTTCACCTCTCTCTCTGTACCCCCTCTCTCTCTGACCCCCTCTCTCTCTGACCCCCTCTCTCTCTGTCCCCCTCTCTCTCTGTACCCCCTCTCTCTCTGACCCCCTCTCTCTGTTCCCCGCTCTCTGTCCTCCCATCTCTACCGCCCTCTCTCTGCCCCCTCTCTGACACTGTCTCTCTGTCCCCCCTCTCTCTGGCCCCGTTTCTCTGCCCCCTCTCTCAGTCCATCCTCTCTGTCCCAAACCTCTGTTCCCCACTCTCTGTAGCCCTCTCTCTGCCCCCTCTCTGTCACCATCTCTCTGTTCACCCCCGTCCATGCCTCTCTGTCACTCGCTCTCTGCCCCCTCTCTGTCACAGTCTCTCTGTCCCCCCTCTCTCTGTCCCCCTCTCTCTGTCCCCCCTCTCTGTCTCCCCCTCTTTGTCCCCCCTCTCTGTAGCCCTCTCTCTGCCCTCTCTCAGTCACCATCTGTTTGTTCCCCCCCGTCCACCCCTCTCTGTCCCCCTCTCTCTGTCGCCCTCTCTGTCCCCCTCTCTCTGTCCCCCCTCCCATGTCCCCCTCCTTCTGTCCCCCTCTCTCTGTCGCCCTCTTTCTGACCCCCTCTCTCTGCCCCCTCTCTCTGTCCCCCTCTCTCTGTCGCCCTCTTTCTGACCCCCTCACTCTCTGTCCCCCCCTCTCTGTCCCCCTCTCTATGCCCCCTCCCAGTCACCATCTCTCTGTCCCCCCTCCCTCTGTCCCCCTCCCTCTGTCCCCCTCCCTCTGTCTCCCTCTCTCTGTCCCCCTCTCTCTGTCCCCCCCCTCTCTGCCCCCCCGTCCCCCTCTCTCTGTCCTCCTCTCTCTGTCCCCCTCTCTCTGTTGCCATATCTGTCACTGTCTCTCTGTCCCCCACTCTCTGTCCCCCTTCTCTCTGACCCCCTCTACCTCCCTCACTCTCTGTGGCCCTCTCTCTGTCGCCAACTCTCTGCCCCCTCTCCCTCCCCGCCTCTCTCTGTCCCCCCCTCTCTCTCTGTCCCCATCTCTCACTGTCGCCCTCTCTCTCTGTCCCACCCACTCTGTCCCCCTCTCTCTGTCCCCCTCTCTCTGTCCCCCTCTCTCTGTCCCCCTCTCTCTGTTCCCCTCTCTCTCTGTCCCCCTCTCTCTGTCCCCCCTCTCTGTCCCCCTCTCTCTATGTCCCTCTCTCTCTGTCCCTCTCTCTCTGTCCCCCTCTCTGTCCCTCTCTCTCTCACCTGCCTCTCTCTGTCCTCCTCTCTCTGCCCCCCTTTCTCTGACACCCTCTCTTTCCCCCACTCTGGAACCCTCTCTCTGTCCCCACTCCCTCTGACCCCCTCTATCTTCCCCACTCTCTGTGCCCCACTCTCTGTCCCGCGCTCTCTGTCCCGCGCTCTCTGTCCCGCGCTCTCTGTCCCTCGCACTCTGTCCCCCACTCTCTGTCCCGCGCTCTCTGTCCCCCGCTCTCTGTCCCCCACTCTCTGTCCCCCAGCTCTCTGTCTCCCCCGCTCTCTGTCCCCTCTCTCTCTCTCTTTCCCGCCCTCTCTCTGTCCCCCCCTCTCTTTCCCCCTCTCTCTCTGTCGCGCTCTCTCTCTGTCCCCCTCTCTCCGTCCCCCTCGCTCTCTGTCCCCCCTCTCTGTCCCCCCCTCTCTCTCTGTTCCCCTCTCTCTATCCCCCTCTCTCTCTCTGCCCCCTCTCTCTATTTCCCCCCACTCTCTGTTCCCCATCTGTCTGTCTCCCCCGCTCTCTGTCCCCTCTCTCTCTCTCTTTCCCGCCCTCTCTCTGTCCCCCCTCTCTTTCCCCCTCTCTCTCTGTCCTGCTCTCTCTCTGTCCCCCTCTCTCTCTCTGTACCCCTCTCTCTGTCCCCCTCTCTCTCTGTCCCCCTCTCTCTCTGTCCCCCTCTCTCTCTGTCCCCCTCTCTCTGCCCCCTCTCTCTGCCCCGGTCTCTGTCCCCCTCTCTCTGTTGCCCTCTCTCTGCCCACTCTCTGTCCCCCTCTCTCTGCCCCCCTCACTCTCTCTCACTCTGTACCCCTCTCTCTGTCCCCCACTCTCTGTCCCCCTCTCTCTGTACCCCTCTCTCTCTGTCCCCAGTCTCTCTCCCTCCCCCTCTTCCCCCCTCTCTCTGTCCCCCTCTCTCTCTGTCCCCCTCTCTCTGTCCCCTCCTCTCTCTGTCCCCCTCTCTCTGTCCCCACTCTCTCTGTCCCCCTCTCTCTTTCCCCCTCTTTCTCTGTCCCCCTCTCTCTCTCTGTCCCCCTGTCTCTGTCCACCCTCTCTCTGTCCCCCTCTCTCTGTCCCCCTCTCTCTGTCTCCCTCTCTCTCTGTCCCCCCCTCTCTGTCCCCCTCTCTCTGTCCCCTCTCTCTGTCCCCTATCTCTCTGTCCCTCCTCTCTCTGTCCTTCCTCTCTCTGTCCCCCTCTCTCTGTCCCCCTCTCTCTGTCCCCCTCTCTCTCTGTCCCCCTCTCTCTGTCCCCCTCTCTCTCTGTCCCCCTCTCTCTGTCCCTCCTCTCTCTGCCCCGACTCTGTCACCATCTCTCTGTCCCCTCTCCCTCTGTTACCTCTCGTTCTGTCCCCCTCTCTCTGCACCCCACTCTGCCCCCCTCCCCCCTCTGTCCTCTATCTCTCTGTCCCCTCTCTCTGTCCCCCTCTCTCTCTCTCCCTCTCTCTCTCTGACCCCCTCTCTCGGCCCCCTCGCTCTGTTCCCCGCTCTCTGTTCCCCCATCTCTATCGCCCTCTCTCTGTCACCCCCCCGTCACCCTCTCTCTGCCCCCTCTCAGTCACCGTCTCTCTGATCCCCCCCCGTCCACCCCTCTCTGTCGCCCGCTCTCTGCCCCCTCTCTGTCACAGTTTCTCTGTCCCCCCTCTCTCTGTCCCCCTCGTCCCCCCCCTCTCTCTGTCCCCCCCTTCACTGTCCCCTCTCTTTGTTGGCCTCTCTATGCCCCGTCTCTGTCACCGTCTCTATGCCCCTTCTCTCTCTGCCCCCCCCCCCTTCTTCTGCCCCCTCTCTCTTTTCCTTCTCGGGTCCCCCCCTCTGCCCAGCTCTCTGTTCCCCTCTCTCTCTGTACGCCCTCACTCTATGACCCCTCTCTCTCTGACCACCTCTCTCTCTGACCCCCCTCTCTCTCTGTACCCCCACTCTCTGACCCCCTCTCTCTCTGTCCCCCCCTCTCTGTCCCCCCTCTCTGTCTCCCTCTCTCTGCTCCCTCTCTCTGTCACCGTCTCTCTATCCCCCCTTCTCTCTGTCCCACCTTTCTCTGTTCCCCCTCTCTTTGTCCCTCCCTCTCTCAGTCCCCCTCTCTCTCTGTCCCCCTCTCTCTGTTGCTTCTTTCTGCCCCCTCTCTGTCTGTCCCCCCTCTCTCTGACCCCCTCTATCTCCGCCCGTCTCTGTCCCCCTCTCTCTGTTGCCCTCTCTCGCTGTCGCCCCTCTCTCTGTCCCACCCTCTCTGTCCCACTCTCTCTGCCCCCCCGACCCCTCCATCTGACCCCTCTCTCTGTCCCCCTCTCTCTATCCCCATCTCACTGTCCCCTCTCTCTCTCTCCCGCTCTCTGACCCCCTCTCTGTCATCCTCTCTTTCTGCCCCTCTCTCTGCCCCCTCTGTCTCTGCCCCCTCTCTCTCTGCCCCCCTCTCTCTCTCTGCCCCCCTCTCTCTGACCCCCGTCCCCTTCTCTCTGTGTCCTCTCTCTCTCCCCGCTCTCTGACCCCCTCTCTGTTGCCCGCTCTCTCTGCCCCCCTCTCTCTCTGTCCCCCCACTCTCTGTTCTCCCCCTCTGTCCCCCCTCTCTCTGTCCCCCTCTCTCTGTCCCCCTCTCTCTCTCTGTCCCCCACTCTCTCCATCTCACCACTCTCTGTCCCCCTCTGTCCCCTCTCTCTTCCACCCGCATCTCTCTATCGCTCCTCTTTGTCCCCCTCTCTCTCTGTCACCCCCCTTTCTGTCCACCTCTCTCTGTCCCCCCCTCTCTCTCCCCCTCTCTCTGTCCCCCCTCTCTCTGTTCCCCTCCCTCTCTGTCCCCCCCTCTCTCTGACCCCCTCTCTCTGTCTCCCCCTCTCTCTGTCTCCCCCTCTCTCTGTCCCCCACTCTCTCTGTCCCCCACTCTCTCTGTCCCCCTCTCTCTGTCCCCTCTATCTCTCCCTGTCTCTCTGCCCGCTCTCTGTCCCCCACTCTCTCCATCCCCCCACTCTCTGTACCCCGCTCTCTGTTCCCACTCTCTGACCCCCTCTATTTCTCCAACTCCCTGTCACCCTCTCTCTGCCCCTATCTCTTTCCCCTCTCTCTCTGCCCCCCTCTCTCTGTCCCCCCCTCTGTTCCTCTCTCTCTGCCCCCCTCACTCTGTCCCCATCTGTCTGCCCCCCACTGTCTGCCCCCATCGCTGTCTGCCCCTCTCTCTCTATCTCCCCCACTCTCTGTTCCCCCTCTCTCTCTGCCCCTCTCTCTCTGCCCCCCTGTCTCTGGCCTCCTCTCTCTTTGGCCTCTTCTCTCTCTGGCCCCCTCTCTCTGTCGCCTCTTTCTGCCCCCTCTCTCTGTGCCCCCCACTCTCTGTCCCCCTCTCTCTCTATCCCCCTCTCTCTCTGACCCCCTCTCTCTGCCCCCTCTCTCTGTACCCCTCTCTCTGCCCCCTTTCTCTGGCCCACTCTCTCTGTCGACTGTTTCTGCCCCCTCTCTCTCTGCCCCCCTCTCTCTGTCCCCCTCTCTCTGTCTCCTCTATCTCTCCCTCTCTGGCTCTGCCCCATCTCTGTCCCCCTCGCTCTCTCTGTCCCCCTCTCTCTGAGACCCCCTCTCTGACCCCCCCTGTCTCCCTCACTCTGTACCCCTCTCTCTGTTCGCACTCTCTGACCCACTCTATCTCCCCAACTCCCTGTCACCCTCTCTCTGCCGCTCTCTCTTTCCCCTCTCTCTCTGCCCCCTCTCTCTGCCCCCCTCTCTCTGTCCCTCTCTCCCTGCCCCCCTCACTCTGTCCCCCTCTGTCTGCCCCTATCCCTCTCTGCCCCACTCTCTCTGTCCCCCTCTCTCTGTCCCCCTCTCTCTCTGTCCCCGTCTCTCTCTGTCTCCCTCTCTCTGTCCCCCTCTCTCTGTGAACCCCTCTCTCTGCCCCCTCTCTCTGACCCCCTCTCTCTGCCCCCCTCTCTCTGTCCCCCCTCTCTCTGCCCCCTTCTCTCTCTGCCCCCTTCTCTCTCTGTCCCCCTCTCTCTCACTGACCCCCGCTCTCTCTGACCCCCTCTATCTCCCCCATTCTCTGTCCCCCTCTCTCTGTCGCCGTCTCTCTGTCCCTCTCTCCCTCTGACCCCTCTCTCTCTGTCCCCCTCTATCTGTCCCCTCTCTCTCCCACCCTCTCTGACCCCCTCTCTCCCCCGCTCTCTGACCCCCTCTCTGTTGCCCTCTCTCTGCCCCCGCTCTCTCTGCCTCCCCGACCCCTCTCTCTGTCCCCCTCTCTCTGTTTCCCTCTCTCTGTTGCCCTCTCTCTGTTCCCCTCTCTCTGTCCCCCTCACTCCTGCCCCCCTCACTCTGTCCCCTCTTTCTCCCCCGCTCTTTGAGCCCCTCTCTGTCGCCCTCTCTCTCTGCCCCCCTCTCTCTGCCCCCCTCTCTCTGTCCCCTCTCTCTATCCCCCCTCACTGCCCCCCCCTCTCTCTCTCCCGCTCTCTGAACCCCTCTCTCTCACCCTTTCTCTCTGCCCCCTCTCTCTGCCCCCACTCTCTCTGCCCCCTCTCTGTTCCCCCACTTTCTGTCGCCATCTTTCTGATCCCCTCTCTCACCCCCACTCTGTCCCCCTCTCTCTGTCTCCCTCTCTCTGCCCCCCCTCTCTGTCACCGTCTTTCTATCCCCCCTTCTCTCTGTTCCCCCTTTCTCTGTTCCCCCTCTCTCTGTTCCCCCTCTCTCTGTCCCGCTCTCTGCCCCCCCCCCTCTCTCTGACCAGCTCTATCTCCCCCACTCTCTGTCCCCTGTTCTCTGTCGCCCTCTCTCTGTCCCCTATCTCTCTCTGACCCCCTCTCTCTCTGACCCCCTCTATCTTCCCCGCTCTCTGACCCCCTCTCTCTCTGACCCCCTCTATCTTCCCCGCTCTCTGCCCCCCTCTCTCTGTCCCTCTCTCCCTGCCCCCCTCACTCTGTCCCCCTCTGTCTGCCCCTATCCCTCTCTGCCCCACTCTCTCTGTCCCCCTCTCTCTGTCCCCCTCTCTCTCTGTCCCCGTCTCTCTCTGTCTCCCTCTCTCGGTCCCCCTCTCTCTGTGAACCCCTCTCTCTGCCCCCTCTCTCTGCCCCCCTCTCTCTGCCCCCCTCTCTCTGTCCCCCCTCTCTCTGCCCCCTTCTCACTCTTCCACCTTCTCTCTCTGTCCCCCTCTCTCTCACTGACCCCCGCTCTCTCTGACCCCCTCTATCTCCCCCACTCTCTGTCCCCCTCTCTCTGTCGCCGTCTCTCTGTCCCCCTCTCCCTCTGACCCCTCTCTCTCTGTCCCCCTCTATCTGTCCCCTCTCTCTCCCACCTTCTCTGACCCCCTCTATCTTCCCCGCTCTCTGTCCCCCTCTCTCTGTTGCCCTCTCTCGCTGTCGCCCTCTCTCTGTCGCCCTCTCTCTGACCCACTCTCTCACACCCGCCTCTCCCTGTACCACCTCACTGTCCCTCTCTCTCGCTGTCGCCCCTCTCTCTGTCCCACACTCTCTGTCCCACTCTCTCTGCCCCCCCGACCCCTCTCTCTGTCCCTTCTCTCTCTCTGTTCCCCTCTCTCTATCCCCCTCTCTCTGTCCCCTCTCTCTGTCTCCCTCTCTCTCTCCCCCGCTCTTTGACCCCCTCTCTGTCACCCTCTCTCCCTGCCCCCTCTCTCTCTGTTCCCATCTCACTGCCCCCTCTCTCCCTGCCCCCTCTCTCTCTGCCCCCCTCTGTATGAACCCCGTCCCCGTCTCTGCCCCCCTCTCTCTCTGCCCCCCTCTCTCTTTTCCCCTCTCTCTGTTCCCCTCTCTCTATCCCCCTCACTCTGTCCCCCCCACTCTGTCGCCCTCTCTCTATCCCCTTCTCTCTGACTCCCTCTCTTTATCCCCTCTCTCTGTCCCCTCTCTTTCTCCCCCGCTCTTTGACCCCCTCTCTGACGCCCTCTCTCTCTGCTCCCTCTCTCTCTGCCCCCTCTCTCTGTCCCCCTCTCACAGTCCCCTCTCTCTCCCGCTCTCTGACCACCTCTCTGTCACCCCCTCTCTCTGCCCCCTATCTCTGTCCCCCTCTCTCTGTCCCCACTCTCTCTCCCCCGCTCTTTGACCCCCTCTCTGTCGCCCTCTCTCTCTGCCCCCTCTCTCACTGCCCCCTCTCTCTGTCCCCCTCTCACAGTCCCCTCTCTCTCCCGCTCTCTGACCACCTCTCTGTCACCCCCTCTTTCTGCCCCCTGTCTCTCTGCCCCTTTCTCTGTCCCCCCTCTCTCTGTCCCCCTCTCTCTGTCCCCCTCTCTCTCTCTGACCCCCTCTCTCTCCCCCACTCTGTACCCCTCTCTCTATCTCCCTCTCTCTGCACCCCCTCTCTGTCACCGTCTTTCTTTCCCCCTTTCTCTCTGTTCCCCCTTTCTCTGTTCCCCCTCTCTCTGCCCGCTCTCTCTGTCCCCCCCCTCTCTCTGCCCCCCTCTCTCTGTCCCCCTCTCTCTCTGACCCCCTCTATCTCCCTCACTCTCTGTCCCCTGCTCTCGGTCGCCCTCTCTCTGACCCCCATTCTCTCTGTCCCCCACTCTCTCTCTGACCCCTTCTCTCTCTGACCCCCTCTATCAACCCCACTCTCTATCCCCCCAATCTCTGTTACCCTCTCTCGCTGTCGCCCTCTCTCTGTCCCCCTCTCTCTGTCCCCCCCTCTCCCTGTAACCCCTCTCTCTGTCCCCCTCTCTCTCTGACCCCCTCTATCCCCCCCACTCTCTGTCCCCTGCTCTCTTTCGCCCTCTCTCTGACCCCCACTCTCTCTGTCCCCCTCTCTCTCTCTCTGACCCCCTCTCTCTCTGACCCCCTCTATCTCTCCCGCTCTCTGTCCCCCTCGCTCTGTCTCCTCTATCTCTCCCTCTCTCGCTCTGCCCCCTCTCTGTCCCCCTCTCTCTCTGTCCCCCACTCTCTCCATCCACCCACTCTCTGTCCCCCTCTCTCTGACACCCCTGTCTCCCTCACTCTTTACCCCTCTCTCTGTTCTCACTCTCTGACCCACTCTATCTCCCCAACTCTCTGTCACCCTCTCTCTGCCCCTCTCTCTTTCCCCTCTCTCTCTGCCCCCTCTCTCTTTCCCCTCTCTCTCTGCCCCCTCTCTCTGCCCCCCTCTCTCTGACCCCCTCTCTCTGTCCCTCTCTCCCTGCCCCCCTCACTCTGTCCCCCTCTGTCTGCCCCTATCCCTCTCTGCCCCACTCTCTCTGTCCCCCTCTCTCTGTCCCCCTCTCTCTCTGTCCCCCTCTCTCTCTGTCTCCCTCTCTCTGTCCCCCTCTCTCTGTGAACCCCTCTCTCTGCCCCCATCTCTCTGTCACCCTCTCTCTGTCCCCCCTCTCTCTGTCCCCCCTCTCTCTGTCCCCTTCTCTCTCTGCCCCCTTCTCTCTCTGTCCCCCTCTCTCTCACTGACCCCCTCTCTCTCTGACACCCTCTATCTCCCCCACTCTCTGTCCCCCTCTCTCTGTCGCCGTCTCTCTGTCCCCCTCTCTCTCTGTCCCCTCTCTCTGTCCCCCTCTATCTGTCCCCTCTCTCTCCCACCCTCTCTGACCCCCTCTCTCCCCCGCTCTCTGACCCCCTCTCTGTTGCCCTCTCTTTGCCCCCGCTCTCTCTGCCCCCCCGACCCCTCTCTCTGTCCCCCTCTCTCTGTCGCTGTCTCTCTGTCCCCCTCTCTCTCTGTCCCCTCTCTCTGTCTCCCTCTATCTGTCCCCTCTCTCTCCCACCCTCTCTGACCCCCTCTCTCCCCCGCTCTCTGACCCCTTCTCTGTTCCCCTCTCTCTGTTCCCCTCTCTCTGTCCTCCTCACTCATGTCCCCCTCACTCTGTCCCTTCTCTCGTCCCCGCTCTTTAAGCCTCTCTCTGTCGCCCTCTCTCTGCCACCTCTCTCTGCCCCCCTCTCTCTGCCCCCCTCTCTCTATCCCCCTCTCTCTGCCCCCTCTCTCTCTCCCGCTCTCTGACCCCCTCTCTCTCACCCTTTCTCTCTGCCCCCTCTCTCTCTGCCCCCACTCTCTCTGCCCCCCTCTCTGTTCCCCCACTCTCTGTCCCCCTCTCTCTGACCCCCTCTCTCACCCCCACTCTGTACCCCTCTCTCTGTCTCCCTCTCTCTGCCCCCCCTCTCTGTCACCGTCTTTCTACCCCCCCTTCTCTCTGTTCCCCCTTTCTCTGTTCCCCCTCTCTCTGTCGCCCTCTCTCTGTCCTCTCTCTCTCTCTGACCCCCTCTATCTCCCCCGCTCTCTGTCCCCCTCTCTCTGTTGCCCTCTTTCGCTGTCGCCCTTTCTCTGTCGCCCTCTCTCTGACCCCCTCTCTCACACCAGCCTCTCCCTGTACCACCTCACTGTCCCCCTCTCTCGCTCTCGCCCCTCTCTCTGTCCCACTCTCTCTGCCCCCCCGACCCCTCTCTCTGTCCCTTCTCTCTCTCTGTTCCCCTCTCTCTATCCCCTTCTCTGTCTCCCTCTCTCTGTCCCCTCTCTCTCTCCCCCGCTCTTTGACCGCCTCTCTGTCACCCTCTCTCCCTGCCCCCTCTCTCTCTGTCCCCCTCTCTCTGTCCCCATCTCACTGCCCCCTCTCTCTCTGTCCCCTCTCTCTGCCCCCCTCTGTCTGAACCCCGTCCCCGTCTCTGTCCCCCTCTCTCTCTGTCCCCCTCTCTCTTTTCCCCTCAATCTGTTCTCCTCTCTCTGTCCCCCTCACTCTGTCCCCCCTCACTCTGTCGCCCTCTCTCTATCCCCCTCTCTCTGTCCCCTCTCTTTCTTCCCCGCTCTTTGACCCCCTCTCTGTTCCCCCTCTCTCTCTGCCCTCTCTCACTGCCCCCTCTCTCTGTCCCCCTCTCACAGTCCCCTCTCTCTCCCGCTCTCTGACCACCTCTCTGTCACCCCCTCTCTCTGCCCCATATCTCTCTGCCCCCTCTCTCTCTGCCCCCTCTCTCTGTCCCCCTCTCTCTGTCCCCACTCTCTCTCCCCCGCTCTCTGACGCCCTCTCTGTTGCCCTCTTTCTGCCCCCTATCTCTCTGCCCCCTTTGCTGTCCCCCTCTCTCTGTCCCCCTCTCTCTCTGTCCCCCTCTCTCTATCCCCTTCTCACTGTCCCCCTCTCTCTCTTCCGCTCTCTGCCTCCTCTCTCTGTCCTCCTCTCTCTGTACCCCCTCTCTCTGTCCCCCCTCTCTCTGTTCCCCCCTCTCTATCCTCCTCTCTCTGTACCCCCTCTCTCTGCCCCCCCTCTCTCTGTCCCCCCTCTCTCTGTTCCCCCTTCTCTATCCTCCTCTCTCTGTACCCCCTCTCTCTGTCCCCCCTCTCTCTGTTCCCCCTCTCTCTGTTCCCCCTCTCTCTGTACCCCCTCTCTCTGCCCTCCCCTCTCTGTTCCCCCTCTCTCTGTCCCCCTCTCTCTGTCCCTCCTCTCTGTCCCCCCCTCTCTCTGTCCCCCTCTCTCTGTGTACTCTCTCTCTCCCCGCTCTCTGACCCCCTCTCTGTCGCCCGCTCTCTCTGTTGCCGTCTCTCTGTCCCCCCTCTCTCTCTGCCACCTCTCTCTCTCTGCCACCTCTCTCTCTGCCCCCCATCTCTCCGCCCCCTCTCTCTCTGTCGCCCTCTTTATGTCCCCGTCTCTCTGTGCCCTCTCTCTCTGTCGCCCTCTCTGTCGCCCCGCTCTCTGACGCCCTCTCTGTCGCCCTCTCTCTGCCACCTCTCTCTCTGCCCCCCTCTCTGTCCCCCTCTCTGTCCCTCTCTCTCTCTCTATCCCCCACTCTCTCCATCCGCCCACTCTCTGTCCCCCTCTCTCTGACCCCCCCTCTCTCCCCCACACTGTACCCCTCTCTCTCTCTCTCTCCCTCTGCCCCCTCTCTCTGTCACCGTCTCTCTATCCCCCCTTCTCTCTGTCCCACCTTGCTCTGTTCCCCCTCTCTTTGCCCCCCCTCTCTCTGTCCCCCCTCTCTCTGACCCCTTCTCTCTCTGTCCTCCTCTCTCTCTCTATCCCCCTCTCTCTGTCTCCTTTTTCTGCCCCCTTCTCTCTCTGTCCCCCTCTCTCTCACTGACCCCCTCTCTCTCTCTGACCCCCTCTATCTCCCCCACTCTCTGTCCCCCTCTCTGTTGCCCTCTTTCTGTCTCCGCTCTCTCTGCCCCCCGACCCCTCTCTCTGTCCCCCTCTCTCTGTTTCCCTCTCTCTGTCCTCCTCTCTCTGTCCCCCTCTCTATGCCCCCTCCCAGTCACTATCTCTCTGTCCTCCCCTCTCTGTCCCCCCCTCTCTGCCCCCCCTGTCCCCCTCTCTCTGTCCTCCTCTCTCTGCCCCCCTCTCTCTGTTGCCATATCTGTCACGGTCTCTCTGTCCCCCACTCTCTGCCCCCCTTCTCTCTGACCCCCTCTATCTCCCTCACTCTCTGTGGCCCTCTCTCTGTCGCCAACTCTCTGCCCCCCTCTCCCTCCCCGCCTCTCTCTGTCCCCCTCTCTCTCTGTCCCCATCTCTCTGTCCCCCTCTCTCTCTGTCCCCATCTCTCTGTCCCCCTCTCTCTCTGTCCCACCCACTCTGTCCCCCTCTCTCTGTCCCCCCTCTCTGTGCCCCTCTCTGTCCCTCTCTCTCTGTCCCCCTCTCTGTCCCCCATTTCTCTGTCCACCCCTTTCCCCCCCTGTCCTCCTCTCTCTGTTCCCCTCTCTCTGTCCCTCTCTCTCTGTCCCCCTCTCTCTGTCCCCCTCTCTCTGTCCCCCTCTCTCTGTCCCCCTCTCTCTGTCCCCCTCTCTCTGTCCCCGCCTCTCTGCCCCCCCGTCCGCCTCTCTCTGTCCTCCTTTCTTTGACATCCTCTCTCTGTTGCCATATCTGTCACCGTCTCTCTGTCCCCCACTCTCTGTCCCCCTTCTCTCTGATCCCCTCTATCTCCCTCACTCTCTGTGGCCCTCTCTCTGTCGCCAACTCTCTGTCCCCCTCTCTGTCCCCCTCTCTCTATGTCCCCCTCTCTCTCTGTCCCCCTCTCTCTCTGTCCCCCCCTCTCTCTGTCCCACCCACTCTGTCCCCCTCTCTCTGTCCCCCCTCTCTGTCCCCATCTCTCTCTGTCCCCCTCTCTCTCTGTCCCACCCACTCTGTCCCCCTCTCTCTGTCCCCCCTCTCTGTCCCCCCTCTCTCTGTCCCTCTATCTCTCTGTTCCCCCTCTCTCTCTGTCCCCACTCTGTCCCTCTCTCTCTGTCCCCCTCTCTATCCCCCATTTCTCTGTCCCCCTCTCTCTCCCACCTGCCTCTCTCTGTCCTCCTCTCTCTGCCCCCCTTTCTCTGACACCCTCTCTTTCCCCCACTCTGTAACCCTCTCTCTGCCCCCACTCCCTCTGACCCCCTCTCTCTTCCCCACTCTCTGTGCCCCACTCTCTGTCCCACGCTCTCTGTCCCTCGCTCTCTGCCCCCCTCTCTCTGTCCCCCTCTCTCTATCCCCCTCTCACTGCCCCCTCTCTCTCTCTCCCGCTCTCTGACCCCCTCTCTCTCCCCCACTCTGTACCCCTCTCTCTGTCTCCCTCTCTCTGCCCCCCTCTCTGTCACCGTCTTTCTATCCCCCTTCTCTCTGTACCCCCTTTCTCTGTTCCCCCTCTCTCTGCCCCCCCTCTCTCTGTCCCCCCTCTCTCTGTCCCCCCTCTATCTGTCCCCCCTCCCTCTCTGACCCCCTCTATCTCCCCCACTCTCTGTCCCCTGCTCTCTGTTGCCCTCTCTCTGACTCCCACTCTCTCTGTCCCCCACTCTCTCTCTGACCCCTTCTCTCTCTGACCCCCTCTATCTACCCCGCTCTCTGTCCCCCCTCTCTCTGTTACCCTCTCTCGCTGTCGCCCTCTCTCTGTCGCACTCTCTCTGACCCCCTCTCTCACACCCGCCTCTCCCTGTACCACCTCACTGTCCCCCTCCCTCGCTGTTGCCCCTCTCTCTGTCCCACTCTTTCTGTACCCCCGACCCCTCTCTGTCCCTTCTCTCTCTCTGTTCCCCTCTCTCTATCCCCCTCTCTCTGCCCCCTCTCTCTCTGCCCCCTTCTGTCTGAACCCCGTCCCCGTCTCTGTCCCGTTCTCTCTTTGTCCCCCTCTCTCTGTTCCCCTCTCTCTGTCCCCCTCTTTCTGTCCCCTCTCTCTGTCCCCCCTCACTCTGTCCCCCTCTCTCTGTCCCCCCTCTCTCTGTCCCCCCTCTCTCTGTCCCCCCTCTCTCTCTGACCCCCTCTATCTCCCCCACTTTCTGTCCCCTGCTCTCTGTCGCCCTCTCTCTGACCCCACTCTCTCTGTCTCCCACTCTCTCTGACCGCCTCTCTCTCTGACCCCCTCTATCTACCCCGCTCTCTGTCCCCTCTCTCTGTCCCCATGTCTCTCTGTCCCCCTCTCTCTCTGTCCCACCCACTCTGTCCCCCTCTCTCTGTCCCCCATCTCTGTCCCCCCTCTCTCTGTCCCTCTATCTCTCTGTTCCCCCTCTCTCTCTGTCCCCCACTCTGTCCCTCTCTCTCTGTCCCCCTCTCTGTCCCCCATTTCTCTGTCCCCCTCTCTCTCCCACCTGCCTCTCTCTGTCCTCCTCTCTCTGCCCCCTTTCTCTGACACCCTCTCTTTCCCCCACTCTGTAACCCTCTCTCTGTCCCCACTCCCTCTGACCCCCTCTCTCTTCCCCACTCTCTGTGCCCCACTCTCTGTCCCACGCTCTCTGTCCCTCGCTCTCTGCCCCCCTCTCTCTGTTCCCCTCTCTGTATCCCCCTCTCACTGCCCCCTCTCTCTCTCTCCCGCTCTCTGACCCCCTCTCTCTCCCCCACTCTGTACCCCTCTCTCTGTCTCCCTCTCTCTGCCCCCCTCTCTGTCACCGTCTTTCTATCCCCCTTCTCTCTGTTCCCCCTTTCTCTGTTCCTCCTCTCCCTGTCCCCCTCTCTCTGTCCCCCCTCTCTCTCTGACCCCCTCTATCTCCCCCACTCTCTGTCCCCTGCTCTCTGTCGCCCTCTCTCTGACCCCCACTCTCTCTGTCCCCCACTCTCTCTCCGACCCCCTCTCTCTCTGATCCCCTCTATCTACCCCGCTCTCTGTCCCCCCTCTCTCTGTCCCCCCTCTCTCTGTTACCCTCTCTCGCTGTCGCCCTCTCTCTGTCGCCCTCTCTCTGACCCCCTCTCTCACACCCGCCTCTCCCTGTACCACCTCACTGTCCCCCTCCCTCGCTGTTGCCCCTCTCTCTGTCCCACTCTCTCTGTCCCCCCGACCCCTCTCTGTCCCTTCTCTCTCTCTGTTCCCCTCTCTATATCCCCCTCTCTCTGCCCCCTCTCTCTCTGCCCCCTTCTGTCTGAACCCCGTCCCCGTCTCTGTCCCGTTCTCTCTTTGTCCCCCTCTCTCTGTTCCCCTCTCTCTGTCCCCCTCTCTCTGTCCCCTCTCTCTGTCCCCCCTCACTCTGTCGCCCTCTCTCTGTCCCCTTCTCTCTGTCTCCCTCTCTCTGTCCCCCTCTCTTTGTCACCTCTCTTTCTCCCCTGCTCTTTGACCCCCTCTCTGTCGCCCTCTCTCTCTGCCCCCTCCTCACTGCCCCCTCTCTCAGTCCCCCTCTCACAGTCTCCTCTCTCTCCCACTCTCTGACCACCTCTCTGTCACCCCCTCTCTCTACCCCCTATCTCTCTGCCCCCCTCTCTCTGTCCCCCCTCTCTCTGTCCCCCTCTCTCTCTCTGTCCCCCTCTCTCTATCCCCTTCTCACTGTCCCCTGTCTCTCTCCCGCTCTCTGTACCCCCTCTCTCTGTCCCCCCTCTCTCTGTTCCCCCCTCTCTCTGTTCCCCCCTCTCTCTGTCCCCCCTCTCTCTGTCCCCCCTCTCTCTGCCCCCCCTCTCTGTTCCCCCTCTCACTGTCCCCCTCTCTCTGCCCCTCCTCTCTGTCCCCCCTCTCTCTGTCCCCCTCTCTCTGTGTACTCTCTCTCTCCCCGCTCTCTGACCCCTCTCTGTCGCCCGCTCTCTCTGTCGCCCCTCTCTCTGTTGCCGTCTCTCTGTCCCCCTCTCTCTCTGTCCCTCTCACTCTCTGTCCCTCTCTCTCTGTCCCCCTTTCTGTCCTCCTCTCTCTCTGCCCCCCTTTCTCTGACACCCTCTCTTTCCCCCACTCTGTAACCCTTTCTCTGCCCCACTCCCTCTGAATCCCTCTATCTTCCCCACTCTCTGTGCCCCACTCTCTGTCCCGCGCTCTCTGTCCCGCGCTCTCTGTCCCTCGCTCTCTGTCCCCCACTCTCTGTAACCCTCTCTCTGTCCCCCAGCTCTCTGTCTCCCCCTCTCTCTGTCCCCCCTCTCTCTCTCTCTTTTCCGCCCTTTCTCTGTCCCCCTCTCTTTCCCCCTCTCTCTCCGATCCGCTCTCTCTCTGTCCCCCTCTCTCTGTCCCTCTCGCTCTCTGTCCCCCCTCTCTGTCCCCCTCTCTCTCTGTTCCCCTCTCTCTCTCTGTCCCCCTCTCTCTGCCCCCTCTCTCTGTCCCGGTCTCTGTACCCCTCTCTCTGTTGCCCTCTCTCTGCCCACTCACTGTCCCCCTCTCTCTGCCCCCTCACTCTCTCCCACTCAGTACCCCTCTCTCTGTCCCCCACTCTCTTCCCCCTCTCTCTGCCCCCTCTCTCTCTGTCCCCCTCTCTCTCTGTCCCTCTCTCTGTCCCTCCTCTCTCTGTCCCTCTCTCTCTGTCCCCCTCTCTCTGTCCTCCCCTCTCTCTCTGTCCCCCTCTCTCTATCCCCCGCTCTCTCTGTCCCCCTCTCTCTGCCCCTCCTCGCTGTCCCCCCTCTCTCTGTCCCCCTCTCTCTGTGTACTCTCTCTCTCCCCGCTCTCTGACCTACTCTCTGTCGCCCGCTGTGTCAGTCGCCCCTCTCTCTGTTGCCGTCTCTCTGTTTCCCTCTCTCTGTCCCCTCTCTCTCTCTGCCCCCTCTCTCTCTGTCCCCTCTGTCTGCCCCCCATCTCTCCGACCCCTCTCTCTCTGTCGCCCTCTCTCTGTCCCCATCTCTCTGTCGCCTCTTTCTTCTCCGCTCTCTGACCCCCTCTCTGTCGCCCTCTCTCTGCCCCCCTCTCTGTCCCCCTCTCTCTCTGTCCCCCTCTCTCTCTCTATCCCCTACTCTCTCCATCCGCCCACTCTCTGTCCCCCTCTGTCTGACCCCCCCCCCACACTGTACCCCTCTCTCTCTCTCCCTCTGCCCCCTCTCTCTGTCACCGTCTCTCTATCCCCCCTTCTCTCTGTCCCACCTTTCTCGATTCCCCCTCTCTTTGCCCCCTCTCTCTGTCCCCGCCTCTCTCTGACCCCTTCTCTCTCTGCTCTCCTCTCTCTCTGTCCCCCCCTCTCTGTCTCCTCTTTCTGCCCCCTTCTCTCTCTGTCCCCCTCTCTCTCACTGAACCCCCTCTCTCTGACCCCCTCTATCTTCCCCACTATCTGTCCCCCTCTCTCTGTCGCCGTCTCTCTCTTCCCCCTCTATCTGTCCCCTCTCTCTCCCACGCTCTCTGACCCCCTCTCTCCCCCGCTCTCTGACCCCCTCTCTGTTGCCCTCTCTCTGCCCCCGCTCTCTCTGCCCCCCCGACCCCTCTCTCTGTCCCCCTCTCTCTGTTTCCCTCTCTCTGTTCTCCTCTCTCTGTCCCCCTCTCTATGCCCACTCCCAGTCACCATCTATCTGTCGCCCCTCCCTCTGTCCCCCTCGCTCTGTCCCACACTCTCTGCCCCCCCTCTCTGCCCCCCACTCTGTATCTCCCCCTCTCTCTGTCCTCCTCTCTCTTTCACCCCCTCTATGTCACCCTCTCTCTGTCCCCCCCTCTCTGCCCCCCCGTCCCCCTCTCTCTGTCCTCCTCTCTCTGTCCCCCTTCTCTCTGACCCCCTCTATCTCCCTCACTCTCCGTGGCCCTCTCTCTGTCGCCAACTCTCAGCCCCCCTCTCCCTCCCCGCCTCTCTCTGTCCCCCTCTCTGTCCCCCTCTTTCTCTGTCCCCCTCTCTCTCTGGCCCCCTCTCTCTCTGTCCCACCCACTCTGTAACCCTCTCTCTGTCCCCCCTCTCTGTCCCCCTCTCTCTCTCTGTCCCTCTCTCTCTATTCCTCTCTCTCTGTCCCCCTCTCTGTCACCCTCTCTCTGTCCCCCAGCTCTCTGTCTCCCCCCTCTCTGTCCCCTCTCTCTCTCTTTCCCGCCCTTTCTCCATTCCCCCTCTCTTTCCCCCTCTCTCTCCGACCCGCTCTCTCTCTGTCCCCCTCTCTCTGTCCCTCTCGCTCTCTGTCCCCCCTCTCTGTCCCCCTCTCTCTCTGTCCCCCTCTCTCTCTCTCTGTCCCCCTCTCTCTGTCCCGGTCTCTGTCCCCCTCTCTCTGTTGCCCTCTCTCTGCACACTCTCTGACCCCTCTCTCTGTCCTCCACTCTCTTCCCCCCTCTCTCTGCCCCCCTCTCTCTCTCTGTCCCCCTCTCTCTGTCCCCCCTCTCTGCCCTCTCTCTCTCTGCCCCCCCTCTCTCTGTCCCCCTCTCTCTCTGTCCCTCCTCTCTCTGTCCCTCCTCTCTCTGTCCCTCCTCTCTCTGTCCCTCTCTCTCTGTCCCCCTCTCTCTGTCCCCCCTCTCTCTCTCTGTCCCCCTCTCTCTGTCCCCCGCTCTCTCTGACCTCCCTCTCTCTGCCCCTCCTCTCTGTCCCCCCTCTCTCTGTCCCCCTCTCTCTGTCCCCCTCTCTCTGTGTACTCTCTCTCTCCCCGCTCTCTGACCCCCTCTCTGTCGCCCGCTGTCTCTGTCGCCCGCTGTCTCTGTCGCCCCTCTCTCTGTTGCCGTCTCTCTGTCCCCCTCTCTCTGCCCCCTCTCTCTCTCTGCCCCCTCTCTCTCTGTCCCCTCTCTTTGCCCCCCATCTCTCCGCGCCCTCTCTCTCTCTGTCGCCCTCTCTCTGTCCCCATCTCTCTGTCGCCTCTCTCTTCCCCGCTCTCTGACCCCCTCTCTGTCGCCCTCTCTCTGCCCCTCTCTCTCTGCCCCTCTCTCTGTCCCCCTCTCTCTCTGTCCCCCTCTCGCTCTCTATCCCCCCTCTCTGTCCCCCTCTCTCTCTGTCCCCCTCTCTCTCTGTCCCCCTCTCTCTGCCCCCTCTCTCTGTCCCGGTCTCTGTCCCCCTCTCTCTGTTGCCCTCTCTCTGCCCACTCTCTGTCCCCCTCTCTCTGCCCCCTCACTCTCTCCCACTCAGTACCCCTCTCTCTGTCCCCCACTCTCTTCCCCCCTCTCTCTGCCCCCCTCTCTCTCTGTCCCCCTCACTCTGTCCCCCCCCTGCCCCCCCCCTCTCTGCCCCCCCTCTCTCTGTCCCCCTCTCTCTCTGTCCCTCTCTCTGTCCCTCCTCTCTCTGTCCCCCTCTCTCTGTCCCCCTCTCTCTGTTCCCCCCTCTCTCTCTGTCCCCCTCTCTCTATCCCCCGCTCTCTCTGTCCCCCTCTCTCTGCCCCTCCTCGCTGTCCCCCCTCTCTCTGTCCCCCTCTCTCTGTGTACTCTCTCTCTCCCCGCTCTCTGACCCTCTCTCTGTCGCCCGCTGTCTCTGTCGCCCCTCTCTCTGTTGCCGTCTCTCTGTTTCCCTCTCTCTGCCCCCTCTCTCTCTCTGCCCCCTCTCTCTGTCCCCTCTGTCTGCCCCCCATCTCTCCGCCCCCTCTCTCTCTGTCGCCCTCTCTCTGTCCCCATCTCTCTGTCGCCTCTCTCTTCCCCGCTCTCTGACCTCCTCTCTGTAGCCCTCTCTCTGCCCCCTCTCTCTCTGCCCCCCTCTCTGTCCCCCTCTCTCTCTGTCCCCCTCTCGCTCTCTATCCCCCACTCTCTCCATCCGCCCACTCTCTGTCCCCCTCTCTCTGACCCCCCTCTCTCCCCCACACTGTACCCCTCTCTCTCTCTCTCCCTCTGCCCCCTCTCTCTGTCACCGTGTCTCTATCCCCCCTTCTCTCTGTCCCACCTTTCTCGATTCACCCTCTCTTTGCCCCCCCTCTCACTGTCCCCGCCTCTCTCTGACCCCTTCTCTCTCTGTCCTCCTCTCTCTCTGTCCTCCTCTCTCTGTCACCTCTTTCTGCCCCCTTCTATCTCTGTCCCCCTCTCTCTCACTGACCCCCCCTCTCTCTGAACCCCTCTATCTTCCCCACTCTCTGTCCCCTTCTCTCTGTCGCCGTCTCTCTGTCCCCTCTCTCTCCCACGCTCTCTGAACCCCTCTCTCCACCGCTCTCTGACCCCCTCTCTGTTGCCCTCTCTCTGCCCCCGCTCTCTCTGCCCCCCGACCCCTCTCTCTGTCCCCCTCTCTCTGTTTCCCTCTCTCTGTTCTCCTCTCTCTGTTCCCCTCTCTATGCCCCCTCCCAGTCACCATCTCTCTGTCCCCCCTCCCTCTGTCCCCTCGCTCTGTCCCCCTCTCTCTGTCCCCCCCTCTCTGCCCCCCTGTCTGTCCCCCTCTCTCTGTCCTCCTCTCTCTGTCCCCCTCTCTCTGTTGCCATATCTGTCACCGTCTCTCTGTCCTCCACTCTCTGTCCCCCTTCTCTCTGACCTCCTCTATCTCCCTCACTCTCCGTGGCCCTCTCTCTGTCGCCAACTCTCTGCCCCCATCTCCCTCCCCGCCTCTCTCTGTCCCTCTCTCTGTCCCCCTCTTTCTCTGTCCCCATCTCTCTCTGTCCACCTCTCTCTCTGTCCCACCCACTCTGTCCCCCTCTCTCTGTCCCCCTCTCTCTCTGTCCCCCTCTCTCTCTGTCCCACCCACTCTGTAACCCTCTCTCTCTGTCCCCCTCTCTGTCACCCTCTCTCTGTCCCCCAGCTCTCTGTCTCCCCCTCTCTCTGTCCTCTCTCTCTCTCTCTTTCCCGCCCTTTCTCTGTCCCCCCTCTCTTTCCCCCTCTCTCTCCGACCCGCTCTCTCTCTGTCCCCCCCTCTCTGTCCCTCTCGCTCTCTGTCCCCCCTCTCTGTTCCCCTTTCTCTCTGGCCCCCTCTCTGTCACCCTCTCTTTGCCCCCTTCTCTCTGCCCCCCCTCTCTGTCCCCCCTCTCTCTGTCCCCCTCTCTCTCTCTGTCCCCCACTCTCTCCATCCCCCCCTCTGTCCCCCTCTCTCTGTCCCCCTCTCTCTCTCTGTCCCCCACTCTCTCCATCCCCCCACTCTCTGTCCCCCTCTCTCCCCCCACTCTGTACCCCTCTCTGTCCCCCTCTCTCTGTCCCCCTCTCTCTGTCCCCTCTATCTCCCCCCTCTCTGTCCTCCTCTCTCTGTCCCCTATCTCTCTCCCCCGCTCTCTGTCCCCTCTATCTCCCCCTCTCTCTGTCCTCCTCTCTCTGTCCCCTATCTCTCTCCCCCGCTCTCTGACTCCCTCTCTGTCACCCTCTCTCTGCCCCCTTCTCTCTGCCCCCCTCTCTGTCCTCCTTTCTCTCTGTTCCCCACTCTCTCCATCCCCACACTCTCTGTCCCCCTCTCTCTGACCCCCTCTCTCCCCCCCACTCTATACCCCCTCTCTCTGTCACCCTCTCTCTGTCCCCCCTCTCTCTGTCGCCCTCTCTCATTATGTCCTCCCCTATTTCTCTCTCTCCCTCCCTCACCTTATCTCTCCCTTCCCTCTCTCTCTCCCTCTGTCTCTCCCTGCTCCTTCGCTCTCTCTCCATCTTCTCTCACTCTCGATCCCCCTCCCTCGGTGTCTCTCTCTCTCCCCACCTCCCTCCGTTTCTCTCTGACTCAATCTCTCTCCCTCCTGTCCTGCCCTTCCTCTCTCTCTGATACACTCTGTCTCCCTGGTCCTTCCCTCTCCCTCTGACCTAGAGACTGGGTGTTGGTGGTGAGGCTGCGTGTGGGGGGTGGGGGTGAGATGATCGAGAGATGTGGGAAGTGGGGAAATAGGGGTAGAGACGGAATTGCGGGAGGGAGACAGAGATGGCAGGAGAGAGAGAGTGTGAGGGTGAGGGGGAGAGAGAAGAATGGAGGCAGGTGGAGAAACTCATGTTGGGGGTGTGAGAGAGAGAGGGGGAAAGTGAGGCAGAAAGAATAGTGGAGGCAGGTGGAGAAACCGGGGTTGGGGGGGGGGGTGTCTGAGAGGGGACCAGAGAGAGTGAAAGGGAGAGGAGGTGAGAGAGACTGAGTGTGCAGAAAGAGAGAGAGGGAGAGAATTGAGGAGGAAGAGTCGGGGAGAGGAAATGGGGAGGCCAGTTTGGAGGAGGGGGGTTGTCAGAGGGAGTTAAACCCAACTCCTGAGCTCAGGGCCCGGTGCCCTCCACTTCCCTGAGGACCAGGACTTGTCTCTCTCCAGCTCAGCTTCTCCAACACAAAGACACACAACAACATCGGTCACTCTGCTGCTCGGCACGCTTTAATCAACATTTTTATTGTTTACAAATGGAAGTGATGGATACAGTCAGTGGGATGGTGCCTTTTCTCACTGGCCCCTGAGTTGTGAGAAACATTGAAATGTTTCCCTGTAACCCCCCTGTGGGGATGAGGATGGACAACCCAGCGCTACCCTCAGTCAGTTACCATAGCGACAGACTGCTCCATCTCTGAAACACTGAACTGAAATGAGAAAATCCCGGATGGATTGATTAATGAGGGAATTTGATTGATGGATGGATTTGGGTGAAGGAATATTTCAGCACATTCTTCAGCTGCTGCCTGAACTTAGTCTGGGTCACGGCATAAATCGCGGTGTTTGTGCAGCAACTGAGGAGCTGCAGCATGAAGCCCAATTCCTTCACAAAGGGATGGAGATACACAGGGGTATCCGCAATCAACCACATCCGGTACCATATAGAATACAGCATGAACGCTGACCATAACAGGATGAAATTGGCTGAGATCACAAACAGTAAAATGATGGATTTTTTTCGGTTTCTCATTTCAGTGTCAGACTGAGCGTCCCCATTGGTGTGAGCGCGGAGTCTCCTGCGGGCTCTGCTGGTCACTAAAATGTGTCTGACGGTGAGAACATTGAGCAGCAGAATCAGGAGAAATGGGACACACGGGGTTAGAATGTGGTGGAGGAACTCGATTGTGACCCAGACACTGGAGAATAGACCAGCGATTGTTACATCACAAAACCAGGGGTCGTTCCACAGCCAATACCGAGCCGTGAGCATAAAATACCAGGAAATGTTCTTTAAACAGCTCAGCACAGTCACTGCTCCCAGAACCACAGCCGCCGTCTTCTCACTGCAATATTTACTTTTCAGCTTCTGGCAACAGATGGCCACAAACCGATCAAAGGTGAAAGTGACGGTGAACCAGACAGAGCAGTCAGTGGCTGCATAAAGCAGGACGGCGTGGATATTACACACGGGGACGGACTCCCTCAGGAAATAAAACTGTTCATGATAAACAATGGGAATGTGTCTCAGGATCAGGTCGATGATAATGACCAGGAGATCCGCCGCTGCCATGGCCCCCAGGTAACGTCTGACACATGGAGACAACCCACAATCTTTATAAAGCAGGACGTAGATGGTCACGACGTTAACTGTGAGGAAGGAAAACAAACCCATTATCCATCAGCCTGGAGGCAAAGGGACCCGTTTGATCGGGGACCCAGTGAGATTTTAAAATGTGTCCCTGTATTCAGGGATTTATTAAAATAATTGGAGCTGGAATAACAAATGGGAAGGTCGGAATTACTGACAAAAAAGTGACATAAACCACAAGAAACCCTCCCTTCCCAAACACACAGAGACACATCCATAAGGACAGATGGTTTCTAGAACATTCCCACACACTCGATCACTCAAGAGCAGACACAGGTCACTCCTTCCCAGTTCCTAATACGGAGGGTGGGAACGTTGCTGTCCTGAAGGATTCTCTCCCAGTTTCCTGAAGACAAACGGAGTCTGGGAATTTCTGTATTTTGGTCTAAATTGTGGTCGATCCTGTGTCGTGAAGAAATGTAAACGCAGGGAAAACGTATTCACCCCCTTAACTGCCTGAGGGGCCTTCGGAACAGTGTCTCCCTCTCCCTGGAACGGGATCTCTTCCCTCGGGATCTTATCGTTTGTTCAATTCACTGACGTCCGGCCGTTCACAAACAATGTCAGGGACAGAACGTTCCGGGGAATGTCAGTTATAGAATGTCGGGGACAGAACGTTCCGCGGAATGTCAGTTATGGAATGTCGGGGACAGAACGTTCCGGGGAATGTCAGTTATAGAATGTCGGGGACAGAACGTTCCGGGGAATGTCAGTTATAGAATGTTGGGGATGGAACGTTCCAGGGAATGTCAGTTATAGAATGTCGGGGACAGAACGTTCCGGGAAATGTCAGTTATGGAATGTCGGGGACAGAACGTTCCGGGGAATGTCAGTTATAGAATGTCAGGGACAGAACGTTCCGGGGAATGTCAGTTATAGAATGTCAGGGACAGAACGTTCCGGGGAACTCCTTGACCTGTCCATCACCTCCCCCCCCCCCCCCCCTACCCACACCAACATGATGTACTGTCCCTGGGAACACTGTAACATTAATGTGGTGAGAGCCGGAGGGTCCAATCACAGGAATGGGAACTAAAGGCATTGCCAGATCAGCTGAAAGGGTTAGATATACCACATTCTCAATCCACCTCGAAGAACCAGCCCAGACACCATACACCCAGAGGAGATATCTGTTCACCGTGGCACACTGTGCAGACCAGGCCAGTGTCCTGCTCAGTACAACCCAGCAATCTGTCCAGATTCATCCATTGCACTGGTCAATACAATCCAGCGATCTGTCCAGAGTGGAACACTGCGCAGATCAGATCAGGGCATTGGTCTATGAACCCAGACCATATATCTGTCCAGGGCAGTGAGCTGTGCAGATCACAGCAGTGCGTTATCTATAACACTCAACCAGATAGTCTGACCACCACAGCGACCTGCGCAGTGATCACCCGTGAATTAATCTATAAGCCAGGAGCAGTTACCCTCCCAACATGTAGGACTGTGTACCCCACCCCAGTACATTGATCTGTAACCCTGGAGTAGTTACCCTCCCAACATGTAGGACTGTGTACCCCACCCCAGTACATTGATCTGTGACCCTGGAGCATTTACCCTCCCAACATGTAGGACTGTGTACCCCACCCCAGTACATTGATCTGTAACCCAGGAGCAGTTACCCTCCCAGTATGTCGAGCTGTGTACATCACACCAGTGCATTGATCTGTAACCCTGGAGTAGTTACACTCCCAGCATGTAGAGCTGTGTACATCACACCAGTGAATTGATCTGTAACCCTGGAGTAGTTACGCTCCCAGCATGTAGAGCTGTGTACATCACACCAGTGCATTGCTCAGTAACACTGTGATAAATCACTGCCCAGCGTGGGGAAACTTGCAGCCCATGCTGGAAGTGACGGGATGTGCAGCTCCCACCCATTTACAGCTCCCTATCTCCATTGTGCCCTGACAAGGGGGTGCTGTGGGTGTGAACATCACTGCCACAGAGAGGTGACGGGGAAATCAGTTTAAGTATCACCACATGGGAGGGATTGGGGTATAGACAGAGAGGGGGAGACTGAGAGACAGTGTCATGGAATGATGTGTTCCCAGATTACAGAATGCTGAAATGTAGACACTTGGATAGCATCCTGTAACATGTGACAGGCTTCCCAGGAAAGTTGGGAAAAAGTGATATTGGTGTGAGGTCAGCTGGTTTTGAAATTACGTTTATGTAATGTTAATAAGTGTCTTTTTGAAACAGTATATTGCTCTAGAGTTGGAGTAGGGTAATAAGCAGTTAAGAGAAATGAGGTCTCCGAGTTGTGAATAGTTGATGTAAAATGTTCAGTTTCAGGGTTAAAAAAATAAATTGGTGTTTTTATTTAAACAGTGGAATTTGGGAGTTCTCTGTCCCTCATATTTTAACAGTTTACAAGGCAAATTGAGCATTTCTTTATGTTTAATTTAAATTACCAGATGAGCTCAATGTTGTGTCCTAACAATTGCTGTGTGTGTATCTGTGTGTCTCTGTGTGGGGCAGGTCTGCCAGTCTCTGTGGTGCTTAAAGTGATGCAATGCCACCCTCTGCTGGCCTACCCACGCCACTGCACAGACATTGGCAGAGGGTGAATACCAACAGGGATTCATTCAGAGAGGGCGAGGGAGAGGGCAGCTGCTCACAGCATCATCCAAACTGATGTCTTATCCATGGACTGATCTAAATGTCCTTTAAATGTTGTAACTGTCCCTGCTTTCACCACTTACTCTGGAAGTTCATTCCACACTCAAGCCAGATTCTGTCTAACATAATTGCCTCTCATGACTTTTGTAAACCTTTTTCCTTGCACCTTAATTATCCCTCAGTTTTGAATCCCCAACTCTAGGGAAAAGACATCAGCCCTTCAGCTTATCTGTACCCCTCATTATTTTATAAACCTGTGTAAAGTTACCGCAGAATCTCATATTCTTCAGTGAAAAAAGATCCAGCCTCTCCTTATAGCTCACTCCCTCCTTTCCCAGCAACATCCAGGTTAATCTCTTCTGAACCCTCTCCAGCTTAATAATATCAAGGTCAGTAATATCAAAGTGAATAGTCAATGTGTTTTCTAAGGTACGGGGAGACCAAAACTAGAGGATATGGGCTTAAAGTGAGAGGGGAAATATTAAAGTGACATAAGGGGCAGCTTTTTCACCCAGAGGGTGGTGTGCCTATGGAATGAGCGGGCAGGATGACCAGACTGAACACAGTATTCCAGAAGAGGTCTCACCAATGTCCTGTACATCCTCAACATGACGTCCCAATTCCGATACTCAAAGGTCTGACCGATGAAGACAAGTGTGTTAAACACATTCTTAAACACGCTATCTATATGAGATGCAAATTTTAAAGAATTATACCTGAGGGCCGAGGTCTCTGTTCTCCAACACTGCCAAAGGCTCTACTTTTAATTGTATTGGTCCTGCTCTTGTTTGATTTACCAAATACAATTAAAACTCCATCTGCTACCCCTCAGCCCAGTGTGTGGTATTACTGCCACCTCCCCCTCCCCCTTCAATTTTAAAATGCCCATCCCTCTCCAGGATGCTTGCACACTCCGGCCTTGATTTTCACAAAGACCCTGAGCTTGGTTTGCCTTGTGTGGTTAGAGGGAGGAGGGACAGATTGCAGACACAGTCAGTGGGGAGGAGAGGCTGGACAATAATCACCGGCCAGGAAGAGGGGAGTCGCACGTTAGAGTTGGGTAAGAGTGATCGGTGTTGTGGGATCAGAAATTAAGCTCTTCCTTCGTCTCTGCTGTTCAGTAATAAATATCCATTTGAGACCCTTCATTGGGCAGAGTGTGGCTGCAGGATTTCTTTCCCTAATATTGCAGACTACAGATAATAGCGATTAAAGATGTTCATAGTAAATTTCGATGGCACAGCACAAACACTCAACATCCTACAGTTGAGACAAATATCTTGCATTTGCTTAACAATACAAAGTGTTTTGTGTAGTTCAGTAATGGTAACCGGATTGTAATAAATCCACACCGAGCTGAAAGTGAGCATAAAATATAACCCAAAATCTGGGTATGGTAGTGTAGTGGGTAGTGTACCTGCCTCTGAGCCAGAACTCTGGATTTGATTCCAATTCCTGAACTTGTGTGGTAGCATTCCTAGCTCTGGACTAGAAGGCCTGGATTTAAGTCCTGCCTGTTGCAGAGGTATGTCACAGCATGTCAAAACAGGCTGATGAGCAAACACACAGGAGAATACTGTTATAGCTTTATGGGTATTGCTAGTGTCCCTACCTCTGGGCACAAAGGTCTGGGTGTAAAGCCCACAGATGTGTCTCATGATACATCTGAACAAACTGATTAAAATGGATTTAAAATTGTGACTTGGTGGAGAAGGAAGAGGTGTCAGTATTGCAATTTCAGAATTTAGGCCCAGGATGACTGAAAGTCCAGTTATTCGTGTTGATTGAAGTCACATTTCGCAGCAGTAAAGATTTATAAAATCGGAACGGTCCTGGATAGGGTGAGTAGTCAGGGTTCTACCCCAGATTGGGGCGTCCAAAACTAGAGGGCATTGTTTGAAAGTGAGAGGGGAAAAGTTTGATGAGACCTAAAGGGCACTTTTTCACACAGAGAGTGGTGTGTGTATGGAATGAGCTGCCAGAGGAAGTGGTGGAGGCTGGTACAACTTTACAGATTACTTACAGTGTGGAAACAGGCCCTTCGGCCCAAGAAGTCCACACCGCCCCGCCGAAGCGCACCCACCCATACCCATTCCCCTACATTTACCCCTGTACCGAACACTACAGGCAATTTAGCACGGCCAATTCATCTAACCTGTACATTTTTGGACTGTGGGAGGAAACCAGAGCACCTGGAGTAAATCCACGCAGACACGGGGAGAATGTGCAAACTCCACACTGACAGTCGCCTGAGGCGGGAATTGAACCCAGGTCTCTGGCGCTGTGAGGCAGCAGTGCTAACCACTGTGCCACCGTGCCGCCCACAAACTGCAGCATGTAAAAGGCATCTGGGTACTGACAGACCTGCCGAGCTTTACCAGCAATTTCTGTATTTGTTAAAAAAATGCATTCATTTTAACACAGGTATTCTCAATACATTAAATATTATATTTTTTTCATGACGCAGGGCAATGTAAACATATTTCAAATTGACCGAGACCATTTTCTGTTAAGGATATGGCTCTGTGTATGACAGTAGCAATGATGCACCTACATGGAACAGGGAATGTGATGGAGACACAGTTCGACAATGTACAAGGAGACCTCACATGGGGTCCAGTTTGGGAAAGGATGATATTAATATGTGATTCAACTCAGAGAGGGAGAAAATGCATCCTCCTGAGAAGGAACGGCCTATTGCACTCTCCCTCCTTCAGTGTCCCTCACCACAGCAATGTGTGCAAGCTAAAACAAACTCTACAGTCATCATTACCGTTCTTATTTTTATAGAATCCCTGCAGTGTTGAAACAGGCCCTTCGGCCCAACAAATCCATACCAACCTTCCCAACCCATTCCCCTATATTTGCCCCTGACTCATGAGCCTAACCTAGAATTCCCTGAACACGACAGACAATTTAGCATGACCAATCCACCAAACCTACACAGTTTGAGCTGTGGTAGGAAACTGGATCACCCATTAGAAGCTCACACAGGAAAGTGGAGAATGTGCAAGCTCCACACCGACAGTCACCCAAGGCTGGAATCGAACCCAAGTCCCTGGTGCTGTGAGGCAGCAGTGCTAACCACCGTACTACCCATTGGGTGCTCCCTGACCATAATTCATTGGAATCTACTCACTGCCTAAAGCAAAGGGAATGCAGCCAAATCTAACTCTCCCAGGATGGAATCCCATTGCTAGCAGCTATATGAGTACAATATCTTCAGAAGCAGAAAAATGTTTTAGACAACCTCAATTTTTACTTTTGGCATGAGTTCCATTAATATCTGGACAAAGTTCTTTCAAATTAAAATTGCAGAAATTTTGTTAATCTGTGTGTGTGTGTGTGTATGCATGTGTTTGTGTTTGTGTGTTTGTGTGTGCGTGTGCGTGTGTGTGTGTGTGTGCGTTTGTTTGTATGTTTGTGTGTGTGTGTGTTTAGAAAGGGAAGTACTAGACCAGAAGACCATAAGACCATAAGACATAGGAGCGGAAGTAAGGCCATTCGGCCCATCGAGTCCACTCCGCCATTCAATCATGGCTGATGGGCATTTGAACTCCACTTACCCGCATTCTCCCCGTAGCCCTTAATTCCTTGTGACATCAAGAATTTATCAATCTCTGCCTTGAAGACATTTAGCGTCCCGGCCTCCACTGCATTCTGTGGCAATGAATTCCACAGGCCCACCACTCTCTGGCTGAAGAAATGTCTCCGCATTTCTGTTCTGAATCAACCCCCTCTAATTCTAAGGCTGTGTTCACGGGTCCTAGTTTCCTCGTCTAGCGGAAACAATTTCCTGGCGTCCACCCTCTCCAAGCTATTGATTATATATTTGCAATACTCAAACAGTTTGCCATTCATCTTTCCATCATAGTTTGAGTAACATTGCCCTGGATCATAAACGTGTTGTTTTAGCAGATTAAAGTAACTAGCCTGACTTGTGCCTAAAACTGACCCTGACCCAGTCTGAGACCGATATCATCGGCCATCTCACCAACCTGGTTATATTTAACATTTGTTGTGAGCAGTGGAAGAGTGGGACTAGAAAAGGAAACAGTGACCCAAAAAGCCGGGGAACTATAGACGGGTGAGCCTGATGTCAGTGGTGGGTAAGTTGTTGGAGGGGATTCTGAGGGATAGCATTTACATACATTTGGGAAGGCAAGGGCTGATCGGGGTAGACAACATGGCTTTCTGCATGGGAAATCATGTCTCATTAAATCGGTTGAGTTTTTTGAAGAGGTGACAAAGAAGATTGATGAAGGCAGTTTGGGTGACATTGTCTATATGGACCTCAGCAAGGTGTTCATTTAAAGAACAAAGAGCAAAGAAAATTAACAGCCCAGGAACAGGCCCTTCGCCCTCCAAGCCTGAGCCGATCCAAATGTACTGTCTAAACCTGTCGGTCAATTCCGAAGCATATGTATCCCTCTGCTCCCACCTACTCATCCATCTGTCCAGACTCTTCTTAAATGAATCTACCGTGTCTGCCTCTACCACCTTTGCTAGCAACACGTTCAAAATGCCCACCACCCTCTGTGTGAAGTACTTACCGTGTGTATCCCCCTTAAACTTTCCACCTCTCATCTTGAATGCACGACCTCTCGTGACTGAATCCTTCACCCTGGGAAAAAGCCCCTCTCTATCTACCCTGTCTATACCCTTCATGATTTTGTAAACCTCAATCAAGTCCCCCCTCAATCTCTTTTTTCCCCAGTGAAAATAAACCTAACCTACTCAGCCCCTCTTCATAGCAAGTATTTCATTCTGATTGGTAGACAAATGAGTAAGGTTCGGTCACATGGGATAGAGAGGAAGCTAGTCACAATTGGCTTGAAGGAAGAGGGGTATTTTTCAGACTGGAGGCTTGTGAGCAGCAGTGTGCTGTAAGAATCAGTACTGCATTTCATCATTTATGTAAAGGATTTAGATGTGAATATTGGGGCCATTGTTACTAAGTTTACAGATGACATCAGAAAGGCAGTGTAGTAGATTAACTCAGAGTACAACAAGACCACAATTAGATGGGACAAAAGGGCAAAGAGTGACAGATTAAGTTTAATTTAGATAAATACGAGGTTTTGTATTTTGTGAATGCAAACCAGGGCAGGAATTATACACTTGATGGTAAGGTCCTGGGGCGTGTTGTGAAACAAAGAGATAGGGCTGCAGGTACATTGTTCCTTGAAAGTGGAGTCGCAGGTAGACAGAGTTGGACAGAACACATTTGGCACATCTCCCTTAATCAGTCAGAGCATTGTGTATAGGGGTTGTGATGACATGTTGCATCTGTACAGGATGTTGGTGAGGCCACTTTAAAAATACTGCATGCAACTCGGTTTTCTGCAGAAATGATTTAGACACAGATGTTCCAGAACTGGAGGTTTGAGCTGTAGGGAGAGGTTGATTAGGGAGGTGTTTCTCCCTGGAGTGTCAGAGGTTGAGGGGTGACATTATAGAGATTTATAAAATCATCAGGGACATAGATATTCTGAACAGCCACGTTCTGCTCCCCAGTGTAGGGGAGTCCAGAGCAAGAGAGCATAGGTTGAAGGGGAGAGGGCGAATGATTTAGAAGGGACCTGAAGGTAAACGTTACACACAGAGAGTGGTGTGTGTATGGAAAGTGCTGTCAGAGGAAGTGGTGAAGGCAGTTACAATCGCACATTTAAAATGTATCTGAAAGAGGAGGGATATTGGCCAAATGCTGGCAAATGAGACTGGATCAGGTTTGATATCTGATCGGAGTGAACAGGTTGGACTAACGGGTCTGTTTCCGTTCTGCATGACGCTCTGATTCTATAAAAAGGATGACGAATAATTCTGAAAGGACCTTTCAAGTGGGAATTCTCTTCACTGGAAGTTTATCGTGCCTCCATGCTCACATTGATTGAAAGCTGCATTAGGTAAATATTTGACAGAGAAGTGAGTCACGGATAATGGGATATAAAGAGCAAAGTGGAGCTGAGACCCCAACTTGATCAGCCACAATCTTAGTGTCTGGTAGTAAAGGCTCAAAGTATCTAATGACCCACTCCTGCTCTTCAGTCCCATTTTTCTGTATTCCATTCAGCCCATCAAACCTGCTAGACAGGAGCAGTTGGAGGCTACTTACTCCTATAACCTGGTGCACACAAACAGAGGAGACTATTCAGCCTCTCAAGACTGTCACACACGATGTGAGGTGATTTGGGAAATGTAATTGGAAAACCCAGGCTGTTTATGAAAGAGGCTCCTCATCTCTCTTTACAGAGCTTCCCCTCTCTGCAACTTGTGCTCCATTTGTTGGTCATGTTGTAGACCCAGATTCACTGTGAATACAGCCCATATACCTCACCCAGCGATAGCTCACAAAATACTCTGGTCTCCCTGACTGCAATATGTAATAACATAACATTCATGAAAATAACACCCACTAACTTTCCAATAACAGAATGTGAGAGCATCAGAAACAGGGGAAGGTCGTTCACTCCCCAAGCCTGCCTTGTCCTTCACTAAGATTGTGGCTGATCTGCTCTCGGTCTGAAATTCTCTTTAATACCCAATTCCTCATAGCCCTCACCTCTCTGACAGATCAATATCCATCTAACTCCTCTTCAAATAATTTCAGTCATCTCACTCCCCGAACACTCTTGAGAACAGAAATCCCGACATTGAATCCCACCTGTTTGATGAAAACACTTGCTGCTCCTATATCATGGTTTATTGATATGAACAAAAGAGGTTGAGACAAGGGTTCAGGTAAAGTGGACTCGCCCTGATATCAAGGCAGTGGTTGCCTTATGTTGACATCAAGGAGTTTAACAAAACTGGACTTAATGGGAATCAGAGTAAACTCTCCAGTGTTTGGAGTCAAACATGGCACAAAGGAACATGTTCATCATCTCAGTCCTGGGTCAGCTCTGTGCGAGATCCTCAGGGTAGCTTCCTCTTCACAAACATCTTCAGCTGTTTCATCAATGTCTCCCGACCCCACCCTCACCTAAATAAGATCAGAAGTGGGGATGGTCACTGAAGATTCCACAATGTTCAGAACATTATGTCCCCCCTCAGCTCCTGAACTGGTCTGTGTCCATGTTCAGCAAGACCCAGACTCCATTGAGAGTTGTGCTGTTAACGTGTCAGTAACATTCATGTAACTGCACTGCCTATTGCCACAGTAAAATAAGAATTCATTCAGCACTTCACAGGAATATGAGGAAGTCATTCAGCCCATTGACACTATTGGAGAAGAACAGGGACAACCCATTCAGTGCCTCCAGCCTATTACTCAGGAAGAGAAGGAGTCTAGTGTGATGGGCCACACCAGAGCCCCTCGAAATATTGGAAGGCAATAGCCTTGCTTCTAATGTTTTATTATTTTAAAGGAAATATAAAGGGTCTGTTCCAGGTGCAATGTGACAGCATCAAGAGAAAATTCAGTGAGAGTAGCAGACAGGAGACATTCCCTGAAGCTTCCAACTCTGTTGAGACCGCTATAGTTTTTGATGTTACTGAGAAACCAAAACCCAGAGATCCTAATCTGTGAGAGCTGGCCACACCCATTCAGTCTGCATTAAAATAAACCTAAGGTATGCCTCGCTGTTACTCAAGTGTCTTAACTAACCAGCTTGGTAACGATCGTTCAATCTCTCTCTTAAAAGAAACCAGGACAAAATAACCTCGTAAAGCTACAGCATCATCACACTTGTCAGTACATCGAGCTATCAAACAGGAACCAGGGGTAACCCAGTCAGGCCCTTGGCACTGTCCAATCGGACGAGGAAGAAGTCAATCAGCCCCTTGAGTCACTTATACATGAACAGGAGGAGGCCATTCCCACCTCAATACACTTACACGGGGGCAGAATGAGGTAATTGATGCTGATTCCTGATGAATGTCTTATTCATGCAACGTCGATTCTCCTGCTTCTCGGATGCTGCCTGACCTGCTGTGCTTTTCCAGCAATCGACGCTCTACTCTGATCCTGGATTAGTGGTGCTGGAAGAGCACAGCAGTTCAGGCAGCATCAGAGGCGCAGTAAAATCGACGCTTCGGGCAAAAGCCCTTCGAGGAGGCAAACTTCTTCAAGGCAGGCATCCTTGCAAGAGGATTCGCAGTAGGGTTAAAATCAACTAGGTAAAAACAATGACTGCAGATGCTGGAAACTCTGATCTCCAGCATCGGCAGTCTTAAGTTTCCCCTAAATGATGCTCCAACATGATGAACAAGTGGAGCAGAGGCTTCACATACAGACTGTTCCACGTTGTTCCTCATGGCTCCATTGCTTATGATACACACGTGGGACATAAAACGTGGTTTTCTAGTGGTGAGCAGAGAAGCTTCATGTCTTGTGTGAAGTCTGAAGAAGGCATCTTCCATCTCTGAGAAAACAGCCTGGTGTTCTTTATGCAGGGCGGAAGCTGGTGGGAATGGCTACCTGTTTCAGATCGAAGGTATTGTGGCTGCTGTTGGGAATTGTAAGCAACATGGCGTTCAGTACGGGCTCACATGCCGACTGCACAATAACGTGGGGAGAGTTAATTAAGGCATATAAACTATTAGGATAGTCACGTTAGACTGATGAATGGACTCTCTATGTTCAAATAATGCTGACGGTGTTCATGTTGACCCTGTCTAGTGCATGTCCTGTGCAGTGTAACCTGTTTGCCTTAATCTGTCCAAGTCTATTTCCACCCTTTGATCTGTCTGGCTATGCTTACTATGATCTGCCTCCACTGCTCATAAATAAAGTGTTTCTCTGTACTGGGGTACACGTGACAATAAATCAAACCAATCAATCCTGGGTAAAGTATGGAATTTCTCTCCCTGTCAGTGTCTCTTTTGGAAATAAGTGATCGCTGCCACTCCTCGCGTTTCAGCATCACCATTTCCTCATCTCTCACAGCTCTACAGATTAAACACTCAGCTCATTCACTCTATCCTCATGTTACCATCACCTGTGTCTGTGGTAAGGAGATCATTCCTTACAAAGGAGATCAAATCTGTACAGAGTGCCTCAAATACTCTCTCAGCAAGGCTCTACAACTGCAGGAAAATGGCTTTACTTATTTACTCGAATCATCTTACAATGAAGGACAGCATACCATTGACTGCACCCATTAATTACACAGGGTTTGATTCGGCACAGTCAGCATAGACTTGTGAGTGGGCGATCATGCTTCCCAAATTTGTTAGACTTCTTTGATGAAGTGACAAGGAAGGTTGACGAGGACAGAGCGGTAGACGTAGTCTCTATGGATTTCAGTAACGCATTTGATAAGCTTCCACATGGCAGGCTGCTCAGGAAGGTTACATCGCGTGGAATGCTGGGGGAACTGGCCAATTGGATACACAGTTGGGTTGTTGGTAGGAAGCAGAGGGTTCAGTGGAAGGATGCTTGTCAGACTGGAGGCTGGGTCTATAGCTGTTTGTTATCTATGATTATCTATGATTATCTGTGACTGCAGACACATAGACATGGGATAAAACTTTTCAATGATCTCTAAATCCGCCAACAAGACACTCTATTGTGTCAAATTGCTCTGAGGTCTTAAAGGATAAACCTGGACAGAAAACCTGACCCCAACCTCAGGGGACGGGAAACACAGTCCTGTTGACACTGCAGAGACCTCCTTCCTAACATCTGAGAGCTTGTGACAACAATAGACGATAGACAATAGACAAAAGGTGCAGGAGTAGGCCATTCTGCCTTTCGAGCCTGCACTGCCATACAATATGATCATGGCTGATCATTCCTCATCATTATCCTCTTCCTGCCTTATCTCCATAACCCTTGATTCCATTACCTTTGAGAGCTCTCTCCAACTCTTTCTTAAATGAATCCAGAGACTGGGCCTCCACTGCCCTCTGGGGCAGAGCATTCCACACAGCCACCACTCACTGGGTGAAGAAGTGTTTCCTCATCTCTGTCCTGAATGGTCTACCCCGTATTTTTAATCTGCGTCCTCTGATTCGGCACTCACCCATCAGCGGAAACATGTTTCCTGCTGCCAAAGTGTCCAATCCTGTCATAATCTTATATGTCTCAATCAGATCCCCTCTCAGTCTTCTAAACTCAAGGGTATACAAGTCTAGTCGCTCCAGTTTTTCAGTGAAAGGTATTCCCACCATTCCAGGAATTGACATCGTGAATCAACGCTGCACTCCCTCAATAGCCAGAATGTCTTTCCTCAAATTTAGAGACCAGAACTGCACACAGTACTCCAGGTGTGGTCTCACCAGGCCCTACAGCTGCAGAAGAACCTCTTTGCTTCTATACTCAATCCCTCTTGTTATGAAGGCCAGCATGCTATTAGCCTTCTTCACTACCTGCTGTATCTGCATGCTTACCTTCATTGACTGGTGTACAAGAACACCCAGATCTCTCTGTACTGCCCCTTCACCTAAATTGATTCCATTGAGGTAGTAATCTGCCTTCCTGTTCTTGCCACCAAAGTGGATAACCATACACTTATCACATGAAACTGCAATTGCCATCCATCTGCCCACTCACCTAACTTGTCCAGGTCACCCTGTAATCACCTAACATCCTCATAACATTTCACCCTGCCACCCAGCTTTGTATCATCAGCAAATTTGCTAATGTTATTGCTGATACCATCTTCTATATCATTAACATATATTGTAAAAAGCTGCAGTCCCTGCAGGGATCCCTGCGGTATCCCACTGGTCAATGCCTGCCACTCTGAAATGGAGCCATTTATCACTACTGTCTGTTTCCTATCAGCCAACCAATTTTCAATCTAAGTTAGTACTTTGCCCCCAATACCATGCGCCCTAATTTTGCTCACTTACCTCCTATGTGGGACTATATCAAAAGCTTTCTGAAAGACTCGGTGGTACAGTGGTTAGCACTGCTGCCTCACAGCGCCTGAGACCCGGGTTCAATTCCCGCCTCAGGCGACTGTCTGTGTGGAGATTGCGCATTCTCCCCGTGTCTGCGCGGGTTTCCTCCGGGTGCTCCGGTTTCCTCCCACAGTCCAAAGATGTGCAGGTCAGGTGAATTGGCCATGATAAATTGCCCGTAGTGTTAGGTAAGGGGTAAATGTAGGGGTATGGGTGGGTTGCGCTTCAGCGGGTCGGTGTGGACTTGTTGGGCCGAAGGGCCTGTTTCCACACTGTAACGTAATCTAAAAAAAAAGTCCAGGTGCACTACATCTACTGGATCTCCCTCATCCATCTTCAGAGTTACATCCTCCAGAAGATTAGTCAAGCATGATTTCCCCTTCATAATCCATGCTGACTCTGACCTATCCTGTTACTACTATCCAGATGTGCCGTAATTTCATCCTTAATAATAGACTCCAGCATCTTTCCCACCACTGAGGTCAGATTAACTGGTCTATAATTTCCTGCTTTCTCTCTCCCACTTTTCTTAAAAAGTGGTATAACATTGGCCACCCTCCAATCCGCAGGAACTGACGCCGAATCTATCTAACTCTGGAAAATAATCACCAACACATCCACGATTTCCCGAGCCACCTCCTTCAGTACCCTGGCATGTAGACCATCAGGCCCCGGAGACTTATCAACCTTCAGACCTAACAGTTTCTCTAACACCAAATCCTGGCAAATATAAATTCCCTTAAGTTCAGGTCCTTCAGCCACTGTTACCTCAGGGAGATTGCTTGTGTCTTCCCCAATGAACACAGATCTGAAGTACCCATTTAATTCTTCTGCCATTTCTTTGTTCCAAGTAATATATTCCCCTGTTTCTGTCTTCAAGGGACCAATTTTTGTCCTAACCATTTTTTTGCCTTGCCTAAAAAAGCTTTTACTATCCTCCTTTATATTATTGGCCAGTTTACCTTCGTACCTCATTGTTTCTCTGCTTATTTCCTTCTTAGTAATCCTCCGTTGTTCTTTAAAAGCTTCCCAATCCTCCGTTTTCCCACTTATCTTTGCTATATTAAACTTTTTCTCTTTTAACTTTATATGTTTCTTAACATCCCTCGTCAACCACGGACGCCCATGGTCTACATCCCAGGGTACTGAAGGAGGTGGCTCGGGAAATCGTGGATGCGTTGGTGATTATTTTCCAGAGTTCGATAGATTCGGCATCAGTTCCTGCGGATTGGAGGGTGGCCAATGTTATACCACTTTTTAAGAAAAGTGGGAGAGAGAAAGCAGGAAATTATAGACCGGTTAGTCTGACCTCAGTGTTGGGAAAGATGCTGGAGTCTATTATTAAGGATGAAATTACGGCACATCTGGATAGTACTAACAGGATAGGTCAGAGTCAGCATGGATTTATGAAGGGGATCTTTCTTCATTTTAGGAATGAACTGATCCTGCAACTTTTGCATTATACACGGAAATATCCGCCATTGTTCCTCCACGGTCATCCCTGCTAAGGTATTGCACCATTGAACTTTGGCCAGCTCCTCCCTCATAGCTCCATAATTCCCTTTATTCAACAGAAATGCTGTCACTTCCGACTGTACCCTCTCCCTCTCAACATTTACAGAGCTTTCCCACAGACTATACAGAAACATCAGGAATGGAGTAGGCCATACAACACATTGAGCCTTCCTCATTATCGTTCCTGTTCAAACATCTCCACAATGCACTTATCCCACACAATGAATATATCCGTTAATGTGATTAACCTTGGGAAGCTATAAAATAGGAAGTGCAATAGACCCTTTGGTCCATCGAGTTTGCTACCCAATTCAATATAATGATGGCTTGCCCTTTATTTCCACACCGTTCTCCTGCTCGCCCACCATTCCTTTTCTGTCTATAAATCCTTATTTATATTCAATGTCCTGGCTTCCAGGTTCGAGTGCATTCCCCAGGTTCACCAGTCGCTGAGTGCAGACATTTATTCTCATCTCATTGCAGAATGGCCTGTCTGTACCTAATACTGTGGCCCCTTGTTTTAGACACCATAGCCTGGGGAATTATCATCGCTGCTTCCAATCCGTCTCACCCTGTCAGAGCTTTATATATCTCACTGAGATCTCCATCCATTTTCCCAAACCCCATGGAATGCAGGCCCAGTCGCCCCAAACTCTGCTCCCACAACAAGCCTGTCATCACAAAGATCAGTCTGGTTATCCTTCGCTGCTCTCCCTCAATGTCAGGTTTGTCCTTTATGAAGGTACAGAGACCAAACCCGCACACAATACTGCACAGTGTTTTAGATGGGGAGTCACCAAGGCCCTGTATAACTGCAGTACGACACCCTTACTTCTGGACCCAAATCCCTTTGGAATTAAGGTCAGCACACCACTGATCTTCCTAACTGCTTTCTTTCCTGCAATATTGCTTTCAATGACTGGTGTACAGGGAGATCCAGATCCTTTGCAATGTTACAGCTCCCCACTTTGTGGGTCTATGTACCCTGGTCAGCGTGCCAATGCCATTCCCAGTATTGACTTCTGGCTTCAGAACTCACTGTGCTGCAGGGACCCCGGAGGGCTGCGAAGAAGGAAACAACAAAAAGGAGCATATGTCCCTTTGTATATCAACATGTTTCAAACAATCCCTTTTCAAACGATAGGCTTCCAATCTGTTGTTCCCAACAAAGGGCACACAGTCACCTCTACCCACATTGCTCTCCATCTGCCACATATTTGCCCATTCACTCCACTTGTCTTAGTCGCCTTGAAGCTTTTTTACAGCCTCCTCACCCACTCACAATCCAACATCCTTTAGTTCTGTCAGCAGGTTGGGATATATTGCATTTGATTCCCACAACCAAATGTTTGATGAGTACTGTGAACAGTTGGGGCCTGAGTACCGATCTCTATGATATCCCAGCAACCTTCTTCTGTTATTTTTTTAAAATAATATTTATTTCCTCAATCTAGGTGTGATTGGCTGTCCCTGGTTGCCCCTTGAGAAGGTGGTGGTGAGCTGGCTTGTTGAACCGCTGCAGCCCACTGTGGATTCAGTGACAGTAACACCAATGAATGCTAAGCAGCAGTGGTTAGATTGTATTTTATTGGTGATGGTCACGGTGTGGCATTTGTGTGGCGTGAATATTACTTGCCACTTGTTAGCCTGGATACTGTCCAGATCTTGTTGCATTTGGACATGGCCTGCTTCAGTATCTGAGGAGCCACAAACATTGCTGAACTTTGTACAATCATTAGTGAACATCCCCACTTCTTACCTTATTATAGAGGCAAGGCCATTTATGAAGAAGCCCTGAAGATTTATGGGCCTAGGTCACTGCCCGAGCAACTCCTACAAACTTGTCCTGGAGCTGGGTTGACTGGCCTTTATCAACCATAACCATCTTCCTACATGTCAGGTATGATTCTAACCAGCGGGAAGTTTGCCCCTGATTCCCATTGATTCTAATCTTGCTAAGGCCCCTTGATGCCACACTTGGTCGAAGGAAACCTTGATTTAAAGGGCTATTACTCTCACCCCACCTCTGGAATTCAGCTCTTTTGTCCATGTTTGAATCAAGGTACTGAGATCAGGAGCTGAGTGGCCCTGGTGGAGCCCAAACTGGGTGTCATTGACCAGGTTATTGCTGAGCAGGTGCTGCTAAAAAGCACTGACACCTTCCACCACTTTACTGATGATCGAGAGTAGACTGATGGGGTGGTAACTGGCCGGATTGGATTTGTTCTGCTTTTTATGCATGGGAGATATTTGGGGTAATTTTCGATGTAATTGGGGAAATGTCGTTGTTGTAACAGTACTGGAACAGCTTAGCTAGGGCAGTGACAAGGGCTGGAGAACAACTTTTCAGTACTATTGCCAGAATGTTGTCAGGGTATGTACCCTCTGGGGTATCCAGTGTCTCCAACTGAATCTGGATATCGCATGGAGTGAACCAAATTGGCTGATGACTGGTAACTGAATTCCTGAGGACCATTGGAGGAGGATGAGATGGATCATCCACTCAGCACTTCTGACTGAAGATTGTTGCGAATGCATGAACGTTATATTTGTACTGATGTGCTGGGCTCTTCCATCATTAAGGATAGGGATCTCCTCCTCCAATGACTTGTTTAATTGTCCATAACTATTCTCAACTAGAAGTAGAAGGACTGCAGAGTTTAGATCTGATCCGTTGCTTGTGGGGTCACTTAGCTCTGTCTATCACTGATTGATTATGCTGTTTGGCACACAGGTAGCCATGGTTGGTGGCTTCACCAGGCTGACACCTCATGTTCAGGTATGCCCGGTGCTGCTCCTGCCCTCCTGCACAATCCATTGAATCAAGGTTGATCCTTTGACTTGATGGTAATTGTAGTGAGGGGGATATGCCAGGCCGTGAGGTTGTGCTGGAGTACAATTCTGCTGCTATTGATGACCCACAACACCCTATGGAAACCCAGTGATCTAATACTCGCTCGTCCATAGTTACCTTGGCAAATCTCTACCACCCTTACTGTGACGTGGAATCATATTAGCTGCTCTCCAGTCCTCTGGCAACTCCCCTATGGTCAGAATACAATTAAAGACTCCTCCCTTGACTCCAACAGTATCCAGACCTGCGGATTGGTCGAATTTTATATCAGACAGAGCCTCAAACCCCTGCTCGTATTTTACATGAATCTCTTCAAGAGCTTTCCAGTCCATCTTCTCGAATTCTGTGCCTGCATCCTGCTTCTCCCAAGTAAAACAGCTGTGATGTTTACATGTAACAATCTATCAATGTTCTCCGGGTTGACGCACTGATTGCCCCCCTTTGGTTTCTAATGGACACTAACTGTTTGCTGATTATTCTGTTCTACTTGTCCATGTAGAATACCGTGGGATTCTCCCTAATCTCGCCTACTTGCACTTCTCCATGTCCCTCTGTTATTCAGTCCCCTCTATGTTTCTAAGTTTCTAAGTTTCACTACAATCACCTCTCATCTTTTGAAACTCGAGACCACAGGCTGAGTTTCCCCATCAGACAATCTTGCCATTTTATGGATTAGTCTGGAAAATATATTTTGCAGTTCCTCTATAGTCAGTTACTTTATCTTAGATTGGGACTCCAAACGGTACACAATACCCTAAGTTTAGTCTCAGCAACACTATATGCAGCTGGTGCACGACATCTTCTATGTTGCAATTACATACACATGAATGTACACCTAATTTTTCGTTTCCTATTTGCATGCGTTCTTCCCAATTCCTTTCACTTTAACTTTTCTTATGATGTTAGTGGGAGAGTTCTTAAAAAAATATCCCCCTGAATATCCAACGGTACGTTATCCATTAGCTCCTCTTTGCGTACGTCCACAAGAATCATCTTCAAACCATTCCAAAAAATGTTTGCCACTTATGATTTTAGTTTCATCGATGCATGATCATCCTCCCCAGTTTTGCCATTACCTTCTATATATCCACCAACACGTTCTTTGTAATTCAGCCCAAGAGACACCCGACCGCGGATTACAAGTTACTGATCTGTAGTTCACCACTCTCCATTTCATCCTTTCTGAAACTGTTGGATAATATTTATAACTTTTGCCATATCCAGATTGGCTAAATATCTTTCCAGAATGTATTGGAAAATAACATGAAAATCTGAGATGCAATCAATACGTCTATTGCTGCTTCCTCTGAAATTCTTGTATGAAGTACATCCGATCTGTTAGATTTACAAATACTCAATCTAGCTTCCTTTTAAAAGATGGCCTCAACATTGATAAGAATGATCTTAGATTTTACTTACAGAAGTCCCATGGTCACTTGGTATTTCTGGGAAAATTTCTGGATATTCTGCCTTGAAGATAGACACAAAGAAACTGTTTCTTTCCACTGTGATTTCTCTATTCTCTTCAATAAATTACCCTGTCCGCACACCTACTGTTCCACATTTGATCTTTGTTTTTACTTTTGTTTCATTCACTGATGTATTTGTTTTTAGCAGTCTTTTTTTTAGTAGTCTTTATGTTTTTTTTCTTTAGCAGTGTTTATGGTTTTCTTTTGTTTTCATGCTGTTTCGCTTTTTGATTTCCTTCTCAGTTTCTGGGTCCTACATTTGCTGGGTCCTACATTTCTCCGAATCCATTGGCTTACTACAACACTTGGCATTTTCCTAAGCTGCTTCCTTTGACCTAATAAGTACTTAAAGGTGAGGCTGAAAGGTTTAGGTTGGAGAGGAGGGTGGACCAGATTGATGGGAAGGAAGATGAACACATAGGAAAGTTCAAAAGGGGGAGTGTGCTGAGTTGGAATATTGGACTGGGATAAGGTGGAGTTAGGGGAAATGGGGAAACTGGTGAAATCTACATTAATCCCCTGTGGTTGGAGGGTCCCAAGGCAGAAGAGGAAACTTTCTTCATCCATGCTTCGGGTGGTTAGGGTTTGGCGATGGAGGAGGCTCAGGACTCTCATGTCCTTGGCAGAGTGGAAAGGAGAGTTAAAGTGTTCAGCCACAAGGCGGTGGAGTTGGTCAATGTGGCTGTTCCAGCGATGGTCTCTGAAATGATCCACGTATGTCTCGCCAATGTAGAGAAGACCACACCGAGTTTACAGGATGCAGTAGATGAGGCGTTCTGTCTCCCTTCATCACCTGTCACTTTCAACCCCACCTTCATCTACCTCTCACATTCCGAGCTACCTGCCTCCTGCCACACCCCCTTCTCATTTATCGCTATGCTCCCTTGACCCAGAAGCCTCATTCCTGATAAAGGGTTATGCCCGAAACGTCAATGCTCCTGCTCCTATTACGCTGACTGACTGTGCTTTTCCAGCGCCACTGATCTCCAGCAGCTGCAGTGCGCACTTTCTCCTCACACCCTCAGGGCTTGCATGATTCAGATTTATAACAGTAACTTCAAACAAAACAAAACCTACCGTGTACTCAAACAGCATAAAAGAAAAACAATGCATTGTGGTCACTGTTCCCAAAAGGTCCTTTACAGCAAAGTTTTCAATTAGCTTTTCTGATCATCCAACATCAATTTCTAAATAACCTGACCTCCAGGTCAGTGCTCGACAAAACATGCTCATGAAATCCATTTCTCCCAGCATTAGCATTCAGTTGGGTTAACACAGTTTAGATATAATGTAAACAGTACATTATTACTGCAGTAGCCACAAAGTTGTATATCTCATTTTCCTGTTTTATAACCTGCCCAACATTTGTATTGCAGCTTTCACTTTGATATATAACTCCCATCAATGTTTCCTTCTTCTTGCTGTTTTTACGCTCCACATTACAAGATTCTGTAGAATCTGAGCGACGTGGAATTTGGAGAGATTAATGGTAGAGATCATCTCGCCACATCATTTATGATCTTCTTAAGCATCATTGTGACATTTTCTCCAGATCTCCTGTTATGCTGGTGAAGTAGAGAAGGACAATGATCATTCAACAATGCTCTGTATTTCCCCCAGAGAGCTGAGACTGCTCTAATCTGGGTGGGAACCTGACAGCAGGGTGGTAAAGTATTGCTGCTGCTGTACAGTATCTTAGTGAGATCACATCTGGAGTAGTGTGTGCAGATTTGGTCTCTTCAATGAAGAAAGGATTTGTTATATTGGAAGCAGCTCAGAGATGGTCCCCTCAACTGATTCCTGAAATGAAGGTGCTAACTTACAACAAAAGGATTATCAGGTTGATCCAATAGCCATTGGAGTTTATAAAAATGAAAGAAGATCATATTTCAACATAGATGACAGGAAGGAGTCAACAACTGAAGAGAATTACACAGATAATGGAGGAATCCATTCCGTTATTCAGCCTCTTACACACGACCAACAGAAGGATATTCAGGCCTTTGAACCTGTTCCACCAGAATAGGACGAGGCTGTTCAGCCCTTGGAGCCGAATGTATATTTACAGGAGGAGACCATTCAGCCCCTCGAATCTATAACACTGGCCCCTGGGTAATCCATGCGGCACCAGTATCCTATTACACAGCAACAGAATCAGCCCATTCAGCCACCTCAAGTCCGTAACATAGGAACTGAAAGCGGTCACACAGTGACTGGAAATTTGTTACACTGGGATAACAGGAGGCCATTCAGACCCACCGAGTCTGTTGCAAGAGAATTGGATAAGGATAACAATTATCTGAGACATATTTAATGAGAAAGGAGGAGGTAATTCAGACACGTGACTGTTGTATGGGAACAAGAGAAGACCAATCAATCCCTCGGTTCCATTACTGGGATACATGAGGTGACTGTTCAGTATCTCCACCTGTTATGGAGAAATATGAGAAGACCCATCAGCCTCTCAAAATGTTACACAGCAACGGGAAGATTCCATAATCCCCCAACCCTCTAACGCATCAACAGGAGGTGGTCATTCTGACCTTGGAGATGACAACATGGGAACGCCAGAATGACTTCCACCCAACGATTTTGTACACCAGCAGGATGATGAGTCCAGTCAGCCACACATACCACTCATGCAGCAATCGGAGCACATCTCTTCAAACCTTTTGCCCATCAAACAGGAATTCAAAGAAAACGTAAAGGTTTTAGAAAGGGAAGAACTTATAATAACTGAATACATTGGGGAGTAAAATGTAACAATAAAGTAGTGTAATTTAAGGCAAATTATTAGAATCCATTGTTGTGGACATTTGCAAACGTAAACCACAATTCCTCGGAGTCAACATGGTTTTACAAAGGATAAACCATGATTGAAGTGTTTTCTTGAGTTATTTAAAGATGTGACAAACAAGGTGGATAGTGGGAATCCTGGAGATGGAATATATCTGGTCTTCATAAAGGATTCAGATACATCGCTTCTCCAAAGAGTGCGTGGTAAGATCAGACAGCATCGGTTTAGGAGTAATTTATTGGCTTGGATGGAGGATTGGTTAACCAACAAAATGCAGTCAGATGGATTAACTGTGTCATTTTCTATTGGAAAATGCAATTTGTTGGGTGCCATAGATTTCAGTTCTCATGCTTCAACCATTTGTGATCGACATTATTACTCGGTTGACGGGATAGAAAGTACTATAGCTACATTTTCAGATGACACTAACATTGGTGGGAAATTACGTCGGAATGATGATGCAAGAGATTTAAGAACTCAAAGTTTGTGCGAAGATTTGTAGCTCGAGTGCTCGTTGTTGTGGTTCGTTTGCTGAGCTGGAAGTTTTTGTTGCAAACATTTCGTCCCCTGGCTAGGCGACATCATCAGTGCTTGGGAGCCTCCTGCGAAGCGCTTCTTTGATGTTTCCTCCGGTGTTTATAGTGGTCTGTCCCTGCCGCTTCCGGTTGTCAGTTTCAGCTGTCTGCTGGAGTGGTTGGTATATTGGGTCCAGGTCGATGTGTTTGTTGATGGAGTTTGTGGATGAATGCCATGCCTCTCGGATTTCCCTGGCTGTTCTCTGTCTGGCTTGCCCTAATATAGTAGTGTTGTCCCAGTCGAATTCATGTTGCTTGTTGTCTGCGTGTGTGGCTACTAAGGATAGCTGGTCGTGTCGTTTCGTGGCTAGTTGATGTTCATGTATGCGGACTGTTAGCCGTCTTCCTGTTTGTCCTATTTGGTATTTAGTGCAGTCCTTGCATGGTATTTTGTACACTACATTCGTCTTGCTCATGTTGGGTATCGGGTCCTTCGTTCTGGTGAGTTATTGTCTGAGCGTGGCTGTTGGTTTGTGTGCCGTTATGTGTCCTAGGGGTCGCAGTAGTCTGGCTGTCAGTTCCGAGATGCTCCTGATGTATCACTACTATCATAGGGCAAGCCAGACAGAGAACAGCCAGGGAATTCCTAGAGGCATGGCATTCATCGACAAACTCCATCAACAAACACATGACCTGGACCCAATATACCAACCACTACAGCGGACAGCTGAAACTGACAACCGGAAGCGGCAGGGACAGACCACCATAAACACGGGGGAAACATCAAAGAAGCGCTTCGCAGGAGGCTCCCAAGCACTGATGATGTCGCCTAGCCAGGGGACGAAACGTTTGCAACAAAAACTTCCAACTCGGCGAACAGAACCACAACAGATTTAAAAACTATTTGTATAGATTGGGTGAATGGGCAAACATTTGGCAATGAAAATTAAAGCGTATAAATATGGGGTTATTCAAGTTGGCCAGCCTAATAAAAAGGCAAATTATTATCTAAATGGAGAGAAACTTCAAAGTGCTTAAGTACAGAGGGATCTGGGTGTCTGCTAGCATATCACAGAAAACTTGCTTGCGGGTACTTGAAGTAATGAGGAATGCAAGCATAACTTCAGCGTTTATTTGTAAAAGGATAGAGTAGAAAGGTAGGGAGTGTTAGCGTAGCTATGCAAGGCATTAGTGAGGCTGTAACTGGAGTACAGTTTGGGTGTCCTGCAGAATGAGGTATTTCCATTGGAGGTAATTCAGAAGAGCTTCATTAGATTGATTCCATATTTGAAGTGTTTGTCTTATGAAGAGAAATTGAGCAGTTTAGGCCTATACTCTCGACTTTATAAGAATGAAAGGAGAGCTTATTGAGGTCTGTAAAATGCTAACTGTCATTGAACGTATCGATGTGGAGTGGATATTTTTTCATGTCGCGCAATCTCCAACAAGAGACTACAGTTTTAGGATTGAGAGATGGCAGGGAAGTGGAACAGAGGCCGCAATGACATCAGTCATGATTGTATTCCATGGCAGAGCAGGTTCGAAGGGTTGGATTCCTGACTGATGCTCCTTGTTCATATTCAGCTTTACGGCTGTGTTACATAGTAATGGGGGAGGATTATGTATCAAACAGGAAGCAGGTACTCCGGATAAATCAGTCTAAATCAGTTTGACAGGACGTCACCAGAGGAGTCACACAGTGACCAGTGCTGGGTCCTCAACTATTTACAATCTATATCAATGATCAGGAGGATGGAACAGATATACAGATACTGAGTTTGGTCATGTTGCTGTGATAAGCAAGAGATTAAATTATCAAGAGAGCGTGGAGGGTCTACAGATAGATACAGAGAGGTAAAGGCAATGGATAATAATTTGGCAGCTGCAATATAAGATGATATACTCTATCATATCATTTACAGGAATAATGGAATTCAGTATGTTACTGAAATGGAGAGGGATTATAGAGATTAATGATACTGTGTACTGGGGGGTTCACTCAGACCAGTTCAGACATGAGAGGTTTTGCTTCATCCTCCATTACCGAATGGTTACATTGATGGCAACATACTGGGAAATGATGGATATGTCACCTAGTCCTGTTTGGAAAGTTGCAGAACATAGAAGCTGAATGAAACTGTGACCGTCACAGTCACTGGCAGCACCGTCCTTCCCCTGGTGTGAAGCTGCAGGACGTGTTAAAGGAGGTGACACCGCTCTGTGACCAGCTTCTTGTTCAGTCAGGGTCCCCTCACACTCTGCTCCTGAGTTAAGTGAAGCTTGGGAAGCTGTTCCTGGAAAATACGGGGTGGACACAGCAGATCCCTTTCCTCACACACTCACTGCGTGGTTTCAGAGCTTCTCCTCCCTGCAACCTCTGCTCCATTTGTTGTTCATGTTGCAGACCCAGATGTTGTAACTACAGTCCCCAGGCTCCATCCAAGAGTCCCCAGGGTCACCAAATCCTCAGGTCTCCCTGAATGTCTGAGGCAGCTCACATCACAACTTCCAGCAAACCAACCCCAGCCCCTCCACGAACTTTTCAACAACAGGAGTCTGTCAGAAACCCCTCGTCTATAAGTGTTGTGGACCAGACCAGATCCCCACAAAATATTTTAAGAAGGCCGCTTAGACCCAAACCTTTCCTTATTTGGAATATAGATGTGAAGTGTGCGTTCCAGATATGTTGTGACTGGTCAAACCACTCGACATTAAGCAAAATATAATCTATTTAAATGATTTAGATAAAATACTATCAAAGAAAAGAACATCTTAGGATGGCTTATATGTTTGAAAACTTACACAAACAATAGATCCCGTACCTTCTTGGTTTACACCGCTTGGCACAAAGACATAATCAAAAACAGATGTATACATGAAGTTTTCTGATCCAGGGGAAATCAACATCAACAGAGATCTCAGAGAGAAAGGCAGCTAGGGATCATGTATTGAAACTTCCAACCATTCTGGGACCCGAACAGCTTCTGAATGCTGCAGCTAAAAACAAAACGAGGAAACCTGGTCTGGGAGAGCTGGCCACTGCCCTTCCATTGTTACCACCGTTTTAATAAAACCTAAAGGCTTTCTCAGTTATTTACTTAAACTGTTTTCAGACAGCAGTTCTGCACCTCTGCCTTTAAAACTCTCCTCAAAAAAAAACCAAGAAAAAATAACCTTTTTACAGTGATAGTATTCTCACAACTCCACCTTTAATCAAATGATCCATCAATATACACAAATGGATTCATTTTAGTCCTCCTAATCTTCCTCTATTAGTAGACTGGAACGAATATATGTTACATTGACTCTGAGCATACAAATGTTCACAACTCGATTCGATTTCAGTCATTTTACTCCTGCCACAGAATGCCTTTTGTCTTTCTTCATCCAAGTCTCCACAACGTGTCAAAACTTACTTTTTCTCGCCCTGTCACCTGTATAATTTCAAATTGAATGGCAGCAATAATAAGCTCAGTTGAAACAGACTGGTATTTTTCTCACTAAACTTCTCCAAAAACTTTAAGGGGTCACGATCCGTGACAAAGATTTGTCTCAGGTATGTTATTTGCAATTTAACTGCTGAAATGTTGTAATGCCAACACCAAGCTCAAGGCCTCCTTCCTCACTGTGGAATAAATCTGTTGATGTTTCCACTGGACACTCTGACCACACGTTACATAATAGAGCACTTCTCAGCTCTCCAATAGTCCCTCTGAATGACATAGCTCCTCATGTCTCAGCATAAAAGAGTTATATCCTTCTGTACCCCTTAATGCTGTAACCTCTTTACCTGCTACTCCTGGCCTAGGCCAGTAAACCTTACTCTCACACGGATATGTTTTCAGAAGATCTCACACATTCATCTCAATCCCTCACAGAAACCAAACTTTGATTTCTGAACCCAATCACCATCATCAGCAATTTCAGCTTCGAATCTTGCCATAGTAACTCTCTGCTCTTCCGCACGAGTTCTCACGACTGCAGGAAGTGAATTGTTGAACTTCTCCAAAATTAGAGTCTCTCTCAGAGTGTCATAGCTTTGCTCTGTTTTTAATACCCTTCCCCACCTTTCAAAATTACTTTGTTTGATTCTTTCAAACACAACGTGCGTTTAACCAGGGATGCTATTTTAGATCCCTGAAACACTGTCGGCTTCTGGCACAAGCTCATATGCACTTCAGTTGGCTTTCTTCACCTCCTCCGATAGGGATGCAAATACCTATCAGCTTTGTTTGGATGAACTTAATCCACATGTTCTCTGGCCACTGCACTTGTTTAGCCACTTTCTGAAATGAAATTAAAAAGGCTCCCCCATCATTCTCATCAAATTTAGGTAATGCCTGGATGTATTTATACAGTTCCTGATCAGGCCTTTGGCTACCATAGAGTTGCTCAACCTCACTATCCTCGAATGAAAATCCATACAAAGTGAAGAGGAATTTAGAATAACTTAACTATTGGAAAACCTGAGCAGAAAATGTGTTGCTGGTAAAGCACAGCTGGTCAGTCAGCATCCAAAGAACAGGAGAATCGACGTTTCGGGCATGAGCCTTTCTTCAGGAATGAGGAAAGTGTGTCCAGCAGACGAAGATAAAAGGTAGGCAGGAGGGACTTGGGGGAGGGGCGTTGGAAATGTGATAGGTGGAAAGAGGTCAAGGTGAGGGTGATAGGTTAGAGTGGGGTGGGGGCGGAGAGGTCAGGAAGAAGATTGCAGCTTAGGAAGGCGGTGCTGAGTTCGAGGGATTTGACTGAGACAAGGTGGGGGAGGGGAAATGAGGAAACTGGTGAAATCTGAGTTCATCCCTTGTGGTTGGAGGGTTCCTAGACGGAAGATGAGGCGCCTATTGGAAAACCTGACCGAATAATGGACTGTTCAATCTATTAACATCACCTAAACATACCCTTTGGCTAAAAGGAACATTCAGACATGCATTCTTGCATACAGTTCTCCAATCCAGGAGGAAACACCATCACGTGAGGCTTTAGAGAGAGTAGCAGCTAGGGATAATTTACTAAAACTTCCAACCCCTCTGGGACCCCAAGCACCCGGTGATTGTTACAGCTCCAGAAAAAAACAAACTAGAACGTGTGGTCTGTGCGAGCTGGCCATTGTTACTAGCATTTATTAAAATCCCTAAAAACCCCGTAAGTTATTTACTTGAGACGTTTTCATTAGGCAGTTTGTCCTTTAAGACCTCTTACTAATAAAAATGAGAAACTAATGATTTATTAAAAAAAATACAGCATTGTCAGGCAATTTAGATGCCTGGTCCTTCACTCAGTGGGCTCCCTCGTGTTACTGATCGCAAGGTCACCTGAGAGGGACAACCACAGGTACAGACCAAGTTACAAGAATGTGTCTCATAACTTCTGAAACACGCCTGTCCATGGACCATCACATGGGACATACCGGGAAGTAAATAACAGCTTGATACACACCATTTCAGTATTTCTGAGCTACACAATGCCAGCACTAGATACACTAAGGAGACAAAACCCAAGGGCAGGAAAAGATACAGAGTGACAGAAAGAGTCACATTAAAGAAAGAAAGAGACAGTTAATTATTGTGGTTCTGTTCGCCGAGCTGGAAGTTTTTGTTGCAAACGTTTCTTCCCCTGGCTAGGCGACATCATCAGTGCTTGGGAGCCTCCTGCGAACAGTTAATTAACTGAAAAGATGTTGTGGAAATATGGGGAAAAAGACAGGGCAGTGGGACTAACTGGAGAAGTGAGATCTTTGTGAGTAAAATCACAGGAATGATAACATTGAATAAATCATTGTCAGCTCAGCTGAAATGGTTTGTTACATCAAATTCTGAATCTGCTTCACCGACCACCACAAACAAATATAAGCTGGGACAAGATGACAGCCCAGCATGGAGTGCTGTGCAGACCATGCGAGCGTGCTGCTCAGTAAACTGCACTATCTGCCCAGCATGGAGAGCATTGCAAACTTTACTATCATATGCTAACTATCCTCGCATCAGATTACTGCCTGCAATGGGAAGATTTGCTCTGTGCGTTTGTGTGCGTGTGCGTGGTTGAATGCGAAACTCATTGTTTGAGAAGGAACGCACATGGAGGAAATTATTTTAAATACGAACAACTGGCAGAAGTTTTGTTAGTCAACAAAGAGAATGAGGGAAGTTTCATGGACAGATGAGGTAAAGTGTTTGAGAATGTTAAAATAAAGTCATTGCCAGACACAATAGCAATATATATCGGCGTGCACATGAATGACAGATGGATGGGAGTTTGGTGTGAGGTCGAATCAGATTTGCTTCGGCAGGTTTGAAGCCCGGAGCGTCAGCAGCACATTATTGGCTTTATTAAGACTGTTCTTCATAGCTTAAGGTTCAAACAGCAGATGGAATAAACCAGTGAGATATATTCTGGAGTGGTGAGTATTTCAAGTTAGAAATGTTCAGGGCATGGTGTCAAGAATCAGCTCATAGTCAAAGGGATCTCCCACAGTTGTGACTTGTCTGCTTCAGCTGCAGATATTGGCCAGGGATGGGATGGAAACAGTGGAAGGAAGTGTTACTGAGAGGGCACCTGGAGTACATTGTGTTGTTTGTGTTTCTGTAACTGAGAAGGGATGGACCTCCATCAGATACAGTTTAATGGCTGCTCGTAATCCACAGGTTGCTGTCTCATTTAATGTCTCGGATCTGTTACACAGGGACAGGAGGAGGCCATGAAGCCTCTTGAGTCTATTTCAGAGGGACAAGAGGAGGTCATTCAGCCTCTCTGGTCTATTACAGAGGGACAGGAGGAGCCTATTCAGCCTCTTGAGCCTGTTACATCGGGGCAGGAAATGTTTATTTAACATTCAAGTCTGTTACACATAAATATTAATTTTAAACTAGTTGAGGAATAGGAACGATCTGATGTAAATATTAAAGTTCTAACTTTGAATAAGGCCAATTGTGAAAGTGTTAGGCGAGCCCTGTGAAAGACACATTGGGATACCTTATTCGCAGGTAAAGGGATGGTTGGAAAATGCAAGGGCATCAAAACGTGGTTTAAGAGAGTCCAGAGCCAACGTGTTCCTATTAGTGAGTTGGGCAAGTCTGGTGGATGCAGGGAGTGCTGGATGGCTAGATATATTGATGCTCTGGTCAAGTTAAGGAAAGAGGCATATGTCAGGAAAACAGAGCTGAGATCAATTGGATCCCCAGAGGTGTAGAAGGGCAGTAAGTGTATAGTGAACGGTGAAATCGGACCAGAAAAATGTGGCCATGAGATGGCTTTCGAAATAGGGTTAACGAGGCATTGAAGCAACTCTAATAATTGCAAAAGATTAACTAGGGAGAGAATAGGGCACCTTAAAGGTCAGTAAAGGCTACCTATGTGTGCAACCATAGGAGATGGAAGGGATACTAAACAAGTATTTCTCCTCAGTATTTAATGTGGAGGAGGTTACAAGAGCGAGAGAATGAAGAAATATATAGTTATATCTTGAAAAGTGTCTATATTACAAGGAGGTGTTGAACATTTAAAAACATATAAAGGTGAACAAAGCCCTGGGACCTGATCAGTTGAGGCACAGGAGCAGGAGGAGTTACTCAGCTGCTGAAGACTGGGACACAGGAGCAGGAGGCAGTCACTCAACTGCTCGAGACTGGGACACAGGAACAGAAGGCGGTCATTCAACTGCTCGAAACTGGGACACAGTGAAATCTAGAGGCTACTGAGGCCCGAGGATCCTGTTACGCAGGAACAGGAGGAGGGGACTCACTCCCCAGCAGTATGGGACACTGGGAGAGAAGGGGAGTTTGCTTGTAACAAACACAAATATATGAATAATTTGCATTCGTGGTCCACGCAATCCTGCCCCACAATTCGCTAAGACCACAGCTGATCTGATAGTGATTCCCTCATTCCATTTTACGGAGACTGTCCTCTCTGCAGCCTCTGCTCCATTTGTTGGTCATGTTGCAGACCCAGATGCTGCAACAACAGTCCCCATGACTCATCCAGAGGGTCGGGTCTAACCGGATGAGTCTGGATTTGAAGGGTCCAATAACAAGAATGAAAACACAAAATAAAGGTATTGCCAGATGTTTAGTTCTCTCACATTCGCAATCCAACTCACATAACCAGCCCATCCATTATACTTTCAGGGTGGAGCACTGTGTAGATATGGCTAGCGGACTGCTAAATACAACCCAGCAATGTCCAGAGTGGAAATCTGTGCAGCCCACACCAATACTTGATCTATAATCATGGTCGAAATGTCCAGTTTGGGGAGCTCTGCAGACTGCACTGGTTCACTCATATATAAACCCAGGCTGTTGCATTGTTCGGTAACATTGTGTTAGATCGCTGCCCAGTGTGGGGAAACTTGCAGCCAATGTTGGAAGTGACAGGATGTGCAGCTCCCATCCATTTCCAGCTCCATATCTCCACTGTGCCTTGACAAGGGGTGCCATAGAGATGTAAATGGAAACAGTTTAAATACCAATAGTTCTGATTAAGGCGAGTATCACACCAGTATTTAAAGTTGAAATACCTGAAATAATATCCAATGAGGTTTCGTGAAACAAAGTAGTTAGAGGGGGTTGGTAATGTTATAATCAACACTATTGCACTATAATTAACAATGTGAATTAGGGGAACAAATATGCAGGGGGAATGGGGAGACTTGCAGGAACAATAGGGTTGTTATAATAGGTGATTTCAATTTTCCTAACATAAACTGGGGCTTCCAGATGGTTAAGAACTTAGATGGAACGTAATTTGTTAAGTGTGTTCAGCAAAGTTTCCACAATCAATATATAGAGTATCGTACTCGGGAAGGGACAAACTCGACCCACTGTTGGGAAATAGGGCAGGACAGGTGAAGGAGATAAAGAGGGGGACCATTTTGGTAAAAGTGATCAGAGTTGTATTAATTTTAAAATAGTTATGGTAGGGACAAAATTGGTCCACAGATTCAAGTTCTAAATTGGGGCAAGGTGTATGTTGTTGGAGTTAGACAGGGGATTGCAGGGGATGATTGGAGTTGTTTGATTCCAGGTAAAAGGATCTCGGGCAAGTAGGAGATAGCTCGAGTTCAAGGTTTCCATTTTGCTGTGAGGGTGAAGGTTATGTGAGACTGGAAGAGAGAACCCTGGATGCCAAGAGATATTGAGGCTTTGACCAGAAAAAAGGAGGCATGACTCATTTTCAGGCAGCTTGCATCAAGGGAATCCCTGGAGGTATACAGGGGATAATGTTCCAAATATTTCCCAGTTTCAGGAAAATGGTAGTGTCCCAATGTGTAACACATAAGAGTCACTTGACTCACCTTAATGATATTAAACCAAAAACAACTTCTAAACACGTCTTGTTATAAATACAATTTCGAGCAGAGACCATTTTTACCCTCAGGCGTTATCTTGACCGTTATCTGAACTGTACCACTTTCCTTACTATGAATGTTTCTCTTACCCTTTGTTTGTGACAGTTTCTGTCTTTAACAGTTACACGGTCTCCCACTCAGTTGGCAGGAAGGCAGGTTTGTGATGTAGAGGCAGGGCAACAGCGCCGGTTCAGTTCCTCACACTGACAGAGATTACCATGAAGGGGAGACTCTCTCAGCCTCACCCTATCGCCCCAGATGTGGTGATCCTCAGGATAAACCACCATGAGTGGTCTCTCTAATGAGAGTTTTTTTGAGGCTGTATTATATCAAAGTTAGCATTTTAATTTAAAAAAAAACTTAAAAAGAGTTTTTTAATATTATAATAAACCAATAACAACACAACTCAAATAACTGAGAAAAATTACATGCAAAACAACTTAAAGCACTACACAGACAGAAGAAAAAAACAAAACTAAACAATAAATAATGAATAAATAATACAGCTCGGCATAACAAAATGACAGTTCTCGTTCATCAAGAGCATTAACTGATACACATTTTTATGTTCACAGTTCTTCCTCTCTGGGGGTGGGGGAGTTCAGACATCCAACACAACAGAATATTTTTCCAAGCACGGAAAGTCCGGAATGTAAGGATATAATTTTTTCCCATATTCATCTCTGGAAAATACCTTCGGCAGGCCCAGAAAAACAGAAACCAAGTCCATCTCCAATTCAGTCCTCAATACGCACTCTATCACATCTGACACAGTGCTCCAAAATAGATGAAGTCTGCAGCAGGACCACAAGCAATGAGTAAGAGTGCCTGTAGTCATTCTGCATTTCGGACATGCTGAAGATAATCCCACTTCGCATTTTGAGAGACAATTTGGGGTCAGATAGACCCTACGAAGTATTTTCAACTGCATGGTATGGGTCCTATTACAGATCAAAATCCTTCAAACATTTTCACAAATGTCCTCCCATGTCTCCGAAGTGTTCTGAACCCCCAACTCTCTCTAGCAGACATCACAAAGCTGCACAGTCTCATCTGAGGGGACACTCTCCAACTAATGATAAAGGGTACTGATAGAGTGTATTCTAAGCAATAAGCACCCTCTTCCCTTTATCGGATCTGTAAGAGTGTGGTAAAAGTGTGTTTTTTTTTAAATCAAATCTCTGATCTGGGAAAAAATACAGAAGAGATCTCTACTAGGTAGTCCATACGTAGTTATTTGATCAAATGATATCATTGTTTCTCCATCAAATAACACGTGGTGCCTCATTTGTGAGCATTGTTGCCTCACAGCACCAGGGTCTCGGCTTTGGTTCTGGCCTTGGGTGACTGGCTGTGTGAAGTTAACATTCTCGCCGTGTCTGTGTGGGTTTCCTCCCACAGTACAAAGATGCACATGTTAGATGAATTGGTCATTGATAAATCACCCATAGTGTTCAGGGATGTGTAGGTTTGGGCATTAATCAGGGTAAATATGGGATGGTAGGGGAATGGGTCTGGGTGGGTTACTCTTCAGAAGGTCGAAGTGGACTTGCTGGGCCCAAGAGCTTGTATCCACACTGTAGGGATTCTACTAATTCTAAATCACCCAGACATGGTACACCCCTTACTGCCCACAGTTTAAAGCTGGAATCCATTCTCCCCGGATGACAACCCGGTGTACCAATTGCAGGGGTAAGAAACATGGTTTTGGCTGTATTGCCGTCGATCTGACGCATTGCCATTCATGCTTTAACAATATTGATGATTATTAGGTTATGACAATACTTCATAAATGTTGTCAATTTAGCTAAGAAAAACAGACGAATAAAGGTTCACTTTATCTGATAGGGTTCAATATCTCACAGTATTGAAGCCGAGTCCTCAGCAGCCCAGGCACTAACATAGGATAAAAAAATGAGCTTAATTGATAGCTTTTATCTGGGCGATCTACTCCCCACAATCTGTGGGGTAGTTGCAATTTGGTTAGCTTGATAAAGAGTTGCTTATGCTGCCAAATAAAAGAGCTAAACCCGCCATTATGTCTCCTAAATACCTATGTGGGAAACATCAAAGGAAGCATTCACACGAGATATTGTAAATGAGGAAGGACATTCCTTAATAAGAGCTATCCGACCACGCCAGGATATTGGAAGTGCCTCCCATCTTTGAAGGTCTTGTCAAATAAATGGACATAGTTCACGTTAAATAAATGATCAAAGACGGATGTAATGAATATACCGAAATTGGGAAACCCTCCCCCACCACACCCCCCGTGACCATTTAAAAGGAAACCAGGATTTGCCCTCATCAGGTATTTCCCCAAGACCTCCCACAGGCATGGCCTCCAACGTTGTAAAATTAATCATAGAGCCCGAAAAGGCGACAAGCGAAGTATTGCATTGCATCACGTGAGCTGCCGAAATTGCGGGATTTGACAAAAACATAAGACCATCTGCATACAACATAATTTTATGAGACTTTTATCCCACTTCTGGGGCAGGAATGTTGGGATAATATTCCCAATGGAATCTAAGATTGTTGCAGGGATGGGGAAGAGATCAACCCTCTTGTGCCATTTCTGCGGGTTAAAGAAGAAAATAAAATCCCTACTTCTGAGGTAGATTTGCCTCCAGACATCCTCCAGCTCTAGTTCTAGACACAAATCCATTAATTGCTTACATTATAACGAGGGTATTGGGGGAGCTTTGGACATTCTGTCCATCGTGGGGCCATAAGACAATCGAAATCTCTTTCTACAATCATGTGCCATGATGCAAGATAACTGAATTTGGAAAATGCATCTACCAGGATTTTAAGAGGGTGCACCGGTTGGCAATAAACATTTAAAATACTGTATTAACTCCCGTAGTTCAAGATTTTGCCATTATGATCCTTCCATGGGTGTTAATACAATCTAGTAATTTAAATGGAAGATTCTTCCTATCCATTATGACTTTTACCCCACTCTTAGTATTAAAATACGAGAAATAAACCCGAGCAAACCCGCCCTGCTGTAATGTCAAATGTTCCTTGTCATCAAGGTACATCTCCTGCAATAGGACAACTCTCTTTTTTTAAGACGAGAAAGTATATTTTTCCTCTTGACTGGACGATGGCTCCCCTTAATGTTCCAGGTACACCATTTGAGCACATCATTATCCATAACACACTGCAGCAACATTTGAACTCTAGAGAATTTCATATCGACTTACACATCGCTGAGCATTAATGACTAAAGACTCATCGAACCTTAAATCTGTACAAACTAAAACTACTGCAACTAACAAGCTCTCAAAACTTTCCAAAGCTAAAAACATAAAAAAAAAGAAACAACATCCAAAGTGCCAATGACACTTGATAGGGTTTTTACGCACCCACCCCCCCCCCCCCCCCCCACCCCCCCCCGACCCAATGGGGACGCTGACTGCCTAGGTCTCTGTTCTACAACACTGACAAAGGCCCTGCTTTTAATTGTATAGGTCCTGCGGCAAGTTTGATTTACCAAATCCAATACCTCGCATTAATCCAAACGAAAATCCATCTGCCACCCCTCAGCCCAGTGAGTGATATTACTGCCACCTCACCTTCCCCATTTAATTTTAAAATTCCCTCCCCCTCTCCAGGAGGCCTGCACACTCCGGCCTTGATTTTCACAAAGACCCTGAGCTTGGTTTGCCTTCTGTGGTTAGTGGGAGGAGGGACAGATTGCAGACACAGTCAGTGGGGAGGAGAGGCTGGCCAGTAATCAGCGGCCTGGTATCACGTCATGGTTTTAGGAAGAAGGCAGTCACACGTGAGAGTTGGGTAATACTGATCGGTTTTTTGGGACCGGAAATTATGATCTTTTTCCGTCTCTGGTGTTCAGTAATGAAAATCTATTTGAGACCCTTCATTGTGCAGAGTGTGTCTGCAGGATTTCTTTCCCTAATATTGCAGACTACAGATAATGGCGATTAAAGCTGTTCATAGTTAACTTCGATGGCACAGCACGTACACTCAACAAAGTAAATACAATGACTGTAGATGCTGGAAACCAGATTCTGGATTCGTAATGCTGGAAGAGCACAGCAGTTCAGGCAGCATCCAAGAAGCAGTAAAGTCGACGTTTCGGGCAAAAGCCCTTTATTAGTTGAGACAAATATTTTGCCTTTGTTTAACAATACAAAGTGTTTTGTGTAATTCAGGAAAGGTAACCTGATTATAATAAATCCACACCGAGCTGAAAGCTGACACTTAAAATATGACCCAAAATCTGGATATAGTAGTGCCGTGGGTAATGTCCCTGCCTCTGAGCCAGAGGTCTGGATTTGATTCTTGAACGTGCCTGATGGTGTTCAAAGCTCTGGACTAGAAGGCCTGGATTCAAGTCCTGCCTGTTGCAGAGGTATGTCACAGCATGTCAGAACAGGCTGATGAACAAACACCCGGGAGAATAATGTTACAGCTTTATGGGTATTGCCCAGTGATGCTCGTGTCCCTACCTCCGGGCACAAAGGTTTGGGTGCGAATCCCACAGAAGTGTTTCATAACGCACCTGAACAAACTGATTAAAACGGATTTAGAATTGTGGCTTGATGGAGAAGGAAGAGGTGTCAGTATTGCATTTCAGAATTTAGGCCCAGGCTGATTTAAAGCACAGCCATCCGTGTTGATTGGAGTCACATTATGCAGCAGTAAAGGTTTATAAAATCAAAATGGTTATGGATAGGGTGAGTAGTCAGGTTTTTCCCCAGATTGGGGTGTCCAAAACCGGAGAGCATTGGTTGAAATTGAGAGGGGAAAGGTTTTGACGAGCCCACGAGTACCATTTCACACAGAGGGTGGTGTACGTCTGGAATGAGCTGCCAGAGGAAGTGGTGGAGGCTGGTACAAATACAGCATGTAAAAGGCATCTGGATGCTGACAGACCTGCCGAGCTTTTCCAGCAATATCTGTATTTGTTGCAAAATGAATTCATTTTAACACAATATTCTGAATACATGAAACATTTTATTTTTTTTAATGATGCAGCGACATATAAACATATCTTCAAATCGACCGAGACCATTTTCTGCTAAGGATATGGCACTGTGTATGACAGCAACAATGATGCACCTACATGGAACAGGGAATGTGATGGAGACATAGTTTGGACAATGTACAAGGCGACCTCACATGTTTGGGAGAGGATGACATTACTGTGTGATTCAGCTCAGAGAGAGAGAAAATGTAATCTGCATGATTACACTCTCTCTCCTTCATTGTTCCTCATGACAGCAATGTGTGCGAGCTAAAACAAAAAATCTACAGTCATCGTTACCATTCTTATTTTTATAGAATCCCTACAGTGTGCAAACAGGCCCTTCAGCACAAAACGTCCTTACCAACCTTCTCAGGCTTGCTCCCTTACATTTACCCAGACCGATGCACCTAACCAAGAAACCCCTGAACATTTTGGACAAATTATCATGACCAATCCATCTAACCAGCACAGCTTTGGACTGTGGAAGGAAACTGGAGCAACCATTAGAAGGGGAGAATGTGCAACCTCTGCACAAATAGTCACCCGAGTCTGGAATTGAACGCAAAGCCCTGGTGCTGTGAGGCAGCAGTGCTAACCACTGACCCACTGTGATACCCTTGGGCGATCCCTGGCCAGAATTCATTGGAATCTCTTCACTGCCTAATGCAAAGGGAATTCAGCCAAATCCAACTGTTCTAGGATGAAATCCCATTGCTAGCAGCTTGCGTGAGTAGAATGTCTTCAGAAGCAGAATAACATTTTGAACAATCTCTCAATTTTTCCTTTTGTCATGAGTTACAATAATATATGGACAAAGCGCGTTCAACTTAAAATTGGTGTGTGTGTGTGTCAGTGTTTTTAGAAAGGGAAATATCGATTTTTATTTGCAATTTCCAAACAGTTTGCCATTCATCTTTCCACCATAGTTTGAGTAACATTGCTCTGGATCATAAACGTGCTATTTTAGCAGATTAAAGAAACTAGCCTGACTTGTTGCTAAAACTGACCCTGACCCAGTCTGAGACCGATATTATCGGCCATATCACCGACCTGGTTACATTTGACATTTGTTGTGAGCAGTGGAGCAGTGGGAATTGAAAAGGAAACATGACCCGAAAAGTTGGGGAAATTTAGACCGGTGAGCCTGATGTCAGTGGTGGGTAAGTTCTTGGAGGGGATTCTGAGGGAAAGGATTTACATGCATACTTATGCCCGAAACGTAGATTCTCCTGCTCCTTGGATGCTGCCTGACCTGCTGCGCTTTTCCAGCAACACATTTTTCAGCTCATACGTTTGGGAAGGCAAAGGCTGTTCGGGGTAGTCAACGTGGCTTTCTCCATGGGAAATCATGTCACATTAATTTGATTGAGTTTTATGAAGAGGTGACAAAGAAGATTGATGAAGGAAGTTTGGTAGACATTGTCTACATGGACCTCAGTAAGGTGTTCACAACATTCCAATTGGTAGGCAGATTGGGAAGTTTCGGTCACACGAGATAGAGAGGAAGCTAGTCACTATTGGCTTGAAGGAAGAGGGATATTTTTTCAGACTGGAGGCTTGTGAGCAGCAGTGTGCTGTAAGAATCAGTACTGAGTTCACTGCATTTCGTCATTTATGTAAAGGATTTAGATGTGAATATTTGGGCCATATTTAGTAAGGTTACAGATTACATCAGAAAGGTGGTGTAATAGATTATCTCAGAGTACACCGAGACCACAATTAGATGGGACAAAGGGACAGGGAGTGACAGATATAGTTAAATTTAGATAAATACGAAGTTTTGCATTTTGGGAAGGCAAATCAGGGCAGAAATTATACACCTAATTGTAAGGTCCTGGGTCGTGTTGTGAATCAAAGGGACATAGGGCTGCAGGTACATTGTTCCTTGAAAGTGGAGTCGCAGGTAGACAGTGTGGTGCAGAACACATTTGGCACATTTGCCTTAATCAGTCAGAGCATTGAGTATAGGAGTTGTGGTGGTATGTTGTATCTGTACAGGATCTGAGGCAATACTGCGTACAATTCACTTGCAGAACTGGAGGTTTGAGTTTCGGGGAAAGGTTGACTCGGTTAAGGTGTTTCCCCCTGGAGTTTCAGAAGCTGAAGGGTGACATGATAGAGGTTTATAGAATCATCAGGGGCATAGGTATTCTGAACAGCCACGTTCTGCTTCCCAGGGTAGGGGAGTCCAGAACAAAATGAGAGGGCGATTAATTTAGAATGGACCTGAAGGTAAATATTTCACACAGAGAGTGGTGTGTGTACAGAAAGTGCTGTCAGAGGAAGTGGTGAAGGCGGCTACAATCGCACATTTAAAAAGTATCTGAAAGAGGAGGAATATTGGCCAAATGCTGGCAAATGGGACTGGAGCAGATTTGATATCTGATCGGGGTTATCAGATTGGACTAACGGGTCTGTTTCCGTTCTGCATGACTGTCAGATTCTATAAGAGGGATGGCGAAATATTCTGAAAGGACCTTTCAAGTGGGAATTCTCTTCACTGGAAGTTTATCGTGCCTCTATGTTCACATGGATTGAAAGCTGTTTAATTAAATATTTGACAGGGAAGTGAGTCACGGGTAATAGTATACAGACAGGAATGTGGGGCTGAGTCCACAATCTTAGTGCGTGGTGGAAAAGGCTCAAAGTATCTAATGTCCCACTCCTGCTCCTCAGTCCCATGTTTCTGTATTCCATCCAGCCCCGCATACCTGCTAGATAGGAGAGGTTGGAGGCCACTTACTCCTATAACCTGTTGTACAGAAACAGAGGAGACTATTCAGCCTCTCAAGACTGTCACACACGCTTTGAAGTGATTTGGGAAATGCTGTTGGAAAATCCACGCACGGATATGAAAGAGGCCCCTCATCTCTCTTTACAGAGCTTCCCCTCTTTGCAACTTGTGCTTCATTTATTGGTCATGTTTAGACCCAGAATCACTGAGAATACAGCTGCGATATCTCACCCAGAGATGGCGCACAAAATCCTCTGCTCTCCCTGCCTGCAACATTCCATAACAGACATTCATGAAAATAACACCCACTAACTTTCCAAGAACAGAATGTGAGAACATCAGAAACAGGAACAGGTCGTTCACTCCCCAAGCCTGCTTTGCCCTTCACTAAGATCATGACTGATCTGCTCTCTGTCTCAAATCCTCTTTCATACCCAATTCATTATTGCCCTCAACTCTCTGACATATCAATATCCATCTACCTCCTCTTCAAATACTTTCAGTCATTTGCTCCCCACCACTCTAGAGAAGAGAAATCCTGACATTCAATACCACCTGTTTGAAGAAAACACTTGCTGCTCCTATATCATGGCTTATTGATATGAACAAAAGAGGTTGAGACAAGGGTTCAGGTAGAAATGACTGGCCCTGTTATCAAGGCAGTGGTTGACGTCTGCTGACATCAAGGAGCTTAACAAAACTGGACGTAATGAGAAACAGAGAAAACTCTTCAGTGTTTGGAGTCATACATGGCACAAAGGAAGATGTTCATCATCTCAGTCCTGGGTCACCTCTGTGGGAGATCCTCAGGGTAGCTTCCTCTTCACAAACAGCTTCAGCTGCTTCATCAATATCTCCCCGCCCCCACACTCCCCACCATAAGATCAGAAGTGGGGATTGTCACTGAAGATTCCACAATGTTCAGAACATTTTGTCCCCCCGTCAGCTCCTGAACTAGTCTGTGTCCATGTGCAGCAAGACCCAGACTCCATTGAGACCTGTGCTGTTAAATGGTCCGTAACATTCATCTACCAGCACTGCCTGACACTGCACATTGCCACAGTAAAATAAGAGTTCATTCAGCACCTCACGCTGGTTTCACAGGAATATGAGGAAGTCGTTCAGCCCATTGACACGATTGGAGAAGAACAGGGACAGCCCGTTCAGTGCCTCTAGCATATTACTCAGGAAGAGAAGGAGTCTAGTGTGATGGACCACACGAGAGCCCCTCGAAAATATTTGAAGGATGTAACCTAGACTCTATTTATTTTTATTTTAAAGGGAATATAAAGTGACTGTTCCAGATGCAATGTGATAGGTCAAACTACTCGGTGTGAAGCTAAATACTATTTATTGAAACACTAAAAATAAAATGAAAGCAAAGAAAGAGAAATTTAGAAAAACGTAATTCTATTGGACAAGTTAACAGAATAACAAATCCAGGAACTATTACTAATGAACTGTTCCAATACAGGAAAATCCCATAAACACAGCCCCTGGCAGAAAGGAAAATTCAGACACAGATTGTCCCAAATATTTCTCCAATCCAGGAATTAAAAACAGCACCAAGAGACAATTCAGAAATGGTAGCAGCCTGGAGATAGTCACTGAAGCTTCCAACTCTGTGGAGACCCCAATAGTTTCTGATGCTACTTAGAAACCAAAACCCAGAGATCGTAATTTGTGAGAGCTGGCCACATCCATTCAGGCTGCATTAAAATTAACCCAAGACCTCCCTAGCTGTTTACTCAGTGGCCTTCACTAACCAGTTTGGTAACGAACATTCAATCTCTCTCTGAAAAGAAACCAGGACAAAATAACCTCTCAAGGCCTGCAGCATCATCACACTTGTCAGCACATCGAGCTGTCAAACAGGAACCGGGGTAAACCAATCAAGCTCTTGGTCCTGTCCAATCGGAAAAGAAGCCATTCAGACCATTCAGTCTTTTATACAGGAACAGGAGGAGGCCATTCAGCTCCTAAAGCCACTTCCACAGCAACAGGATGAGGCCATTCAGCTCCTTCAGTCTCTTTCACAGGAACAGAAGGAGGTCATCCAGCCCCTAAAGTCACTTATACAGGAACAGGAGGAGGCCATTCAGCCCCTGGAGTCTCTTACACGGAAACAGGAGGAGGCCATTCGGCCCCTAAAGCCACTTCCACAGCAACAGGGTGAGGCCATTCAGCTCCTTCAGTCTCTTACACAGGAACAGAAGGAGGTCATTCAGCCCCTAAAGTCACTTACACAGGAACAGGAGGAGGCAATTCAGCTCCTTGAGTCACTTACACAGGAACAATACGAGACCATACCCCCTCAACGCTCTTGCAAAGGGACAGAATGAGGTAATTGATGCTGATTCCTGATGAATGGCTTATGTCCAAAACGTGGATTCTCCTGCTCCTCGGAGCTGCCTGAACTGCTGTGCTTTTCCAGCATTCTACTCTCTACTACAATCTCCAGCATCGGCAGTCCTCGCTGTCTCCAGATTGATGCTCCAACATGATGAACAAGTGGAGCAGAGGCACAGTAGTGCACAGACAGACTGCTCAACGTTGGTCCTCCTGGCTCCGTTGCTCATGATAAACACGTGGCACTTTATCGTGGTTTTCTGGTGTTGAGGATGGAAGCCATATGTCTTGTGTGAAGTCTCAAGAAAGCACCTTCCATCTCCGAGAAGCCAGCCTGGTGTTCTCTATGTAGGGCGGAAGCTGGTGGGAATGGCTACCTGCTCAGATCGAAGGTATTGTGGCTGCTGTTGGGGATTGTATGCAACCTGACGTTCAGTACGGGCTCACACGCCGACTGCACAATAACATGGGGAGAGTTAATTTAGACATATAAACTATTAGGAAAGTCTCGGTAAACTGATGAATCGACTCTCTATGTTCAAATAATGCTGATCTTGCTCTTGTTGATCTTGATGAGTGCTTGTCTTGTGCAGTGTATCCTGTATGCCTTACTCTGTCCAAGACTATTTCCACCCTATGATCTGTCTGGCCATGCTTACTATGATCTGCCTCCACTGCTCATAAATAAAGGTACATGTGAAAATAAATCACACCAATCAATCCTGGGTAAAGTATGGAATTTCTCACCCTATCAATGTGTCTTTTGGAAATACACCTGCGACACCTCATGTTTCAGCATCACCATTTCTTCGTATTTCACAGCTCTGCAGATTAAACTCTCAGGTACTTCACTCTTCCCTCATGATACCACCATCTGTATCTGTGGGAAGGAGATCATTCCTTACAAAGGAGATCAAATCTGTAGAGAGTGCCCCCAATGCTGTCTCAGCAAGGAAGATGGCTTTAATTACATACTCGAATCATCTTACAATGAGGGACAGCATTCCATTGACTGCACCCAATACTTACACAGGGTTTGATTCAGAGCTGTCAGCGTAGACTTGTGAGTGGGAGATCATGCTTCCCAAATTTGTTAGAGTTCTTTGATGAAGTGATCGAGAATGTTTACGAGGACAGAGCGGTAGACGTAGGGTCTCGATGGATTTCAGTAAGGTCTTTGATAAGGTTCCACACAGCAGGCTGCTCTGGAAGTTTCCATCACGTGGAATGCTTGGGGAACTGGCCAATCGGATACACAGTTGGATTGATGGTAGGAAGCAGAGGGTTTAGTGGAAGGATGCTTGTCAGACTCGAGGCTGTGTCCATTGCTGTTTGTTATCTATGATTTGGTTGAGAATGTACAAGGCAGGATTAGTAAGTTTGCAGATGACACTAAAATAAGTGGTTGCGTGACCAGTGAGGAAGTTTATCAAAAAATTGCTGCAGGACTTTAATCAAGTGGGGAGGTGGGCCGAGAAATGGCAAATGGAATTTAATATAGAAGTGTGAGGTCTTGCATTTCGGAAACTCAAATCAAGGTAGGAGTTTCACGGTGAATGGGAGGGTCTGAAGGGGTGCAGTGGGCACAGAGACCTTGGTGTTCAGTTGCACGGTTCTCTGAGAGTGGAGTCACAGGTCGACAGGATAGTGAAGAAGGCTTTTGGCACATTGGCCTGCATCAGGCAGGACATTGAGTATAGAAGTTGGGAACTTATGTTGAAGTTACACAGAACTTTAGTAAGGCCGCATTTGGAGTATTGAGTTCAGTTTTTGTACCCTTGTTATAGGGAGGTTGTTACTAAATTAGAAAGAGTGCAGAAGAAATTTACAAATACGTTGCCAGGACCCAGTGGTCTGAGTAAGAGGGAGAGGTTGGACAAGTTAGGACATTTTCTTTAGAGTGTAGGAGACTGAGAGAGTCCTTATACAGCTGCATAAAATCACGAGGGGTATGGATAGGGTTAATGCTCTCAGTCTTTTTTCCAAGGTGTACAGAATCGAGGATTACTGGGGATCAGTTCAAGGTTAGAGGGGAAGGAATAAAAGGGAACCTGAGGGGCCATTTCTTTACACACAGGCTGGTACATGGATGAGCTGCCAGCAGACGTGGTTGGGGGGCTACATTAACAACATTTCAATGCATTTGGATAAATATGTCGATAGGAAAGGACTGGAAGGATATGGGCCAACTGCAGAGAAATGGGGCGAAAGTGAATGGACATTTACAAGGTGGAGATGAACCCCTCTGTTAATTAAAGCCAAACACCCAGAAAAGCTCGCCTCACCTCATAATCTGTTAAAATATGAGCGACACGGATCTCCTATATTCCACTATTTTAACAAAAATTAACAAGTTTGTTTCTTAACTTTAATAGTGAACACTAAACAGCAACTATTCACAAATACAACCCCTCTTTTCCTAGCTACTTTCTATTTGACTCGAACTCTGTAAAAATATGCTGTTCCAACAGCCACATATTAAACATTACAATCTCAAGACTATATAGTTTCTATCTTCCCTGCTGTGTTCACTCTATCAGCTGCTGATCTCCCTGGGTCTTTTTTTATTGCAAGTAGGTTTACATGAACATGTGTCTTTGATAGAGAGTGTTTGAGATGGCCAGTTCGCACTCCTGCTCTACAGCAGTTGCTCTGCTGTTGGATGGCAGTAGCTTTCCCACCAGTGTTCAAAATGCTAGGTTTGCATACTCCCCATGATATAGCAATTCTCATAATTTGGTTGCTTACCAGGTGTCCAAATAATAATATTCAAATTCTGTTGGCTTCTGGTTTCCTGAGCGTTATTTGAACTCTTTGGTTGCGTTTGAATGGCGGTCAAAACAGCAACCATAACTCAGGTATCCATATCTCAGCTAATGGTGACATGTGGAACAGTTTGACCTTTAGCTGGCATCTGTGGATTTAATTTCTATTCGGCAAAAGCCGTTCTGTTTTAAAGTGTCCATACACTTTTTTGGCTTCATAACAACTCCCTACTTCTGGAAATAAAGTGAACCAGCAGAATGAAAAGATGGCTACATTTCTTTTCCTCTAATTCTTAATCCCAATTATATGAAATACGAAAGTATTAATCTCAGTTATAACATTCATATTAATTCTGCACACCATTATAACACTGGAATAAGGTAAATCTTATCCACACCTTTTCCTTTAAATCCGCGATAGCACATCTGCTATCACATTGTAGGAGCCACAGCATGTACATTTTGTAAGTTTAATGTCGGTAAGGTAAGACTCCAATGAAATAGTCTCATATTCTGCTCTTTAACTGTTCCAAAAAATGCGAGAGATTTGTCATTGTCCACAACCATCTCCGATAATTTGTTTGTCATATACACATTAAAATATTGTCAGGCCAGTGCGAAACATAATCATTCTTGATCACTTGCTAAAGATCACTACATCATGCAGATAAACTGCACAATTTGTTCATCTGGCCACAGCTCTTTTCCTGAGTCTTAAATGTGGCTGGTGCATTATTCATCCAAATGAAATACTCGATTAAGTTTTTCTGTCATCTCCAGTGTCTTTACTAGATAACTTAACTGGCTCCACATTTTTTTAAAATTTGAAAGGGGCCACTAAACCTGGCTTTGAAGAGATTTCTTACCACTGGTGGCAATACTAATACGTCATTCGCACGGGAAGTCCTCAAAGTTTCAGAGTTTTTATCTGCCACCTGTTTCACTCTATGTTGTGCTCTTCAGATACTATTTAGCTAACTCACCTACTCCATTCACTCTCTCCTTCACCTCACACACAGAATCCAAGTGTGAGATTTCCGACTTCGGTCCTGTCAATTTATATTTTATTAATTTCAAAGGTCCTCTCACTTCACAAACGAATATTAACTCAGAGGAAGTAAACTGAGGAGATTTATTTGGGGCATCTCTAATGGCAAACAATATAATGGGACACCTTTATTCCAATCATTCGGGTAACCATAACAGTACGCTGTTAACATGGTCTTCAGCGTCTGGTGCTAACTTTCCAAGGCTCCCTGGGATTCAGGTTCTGACGCACTTGATTTAAACTGCTTATCCTGAACCTATCCATGACTTCATAAACAGCTGAGCGGTAAAATGAGATCATTGGTCTGACTGAATCTTACTGCCTAGCCCACAGAGAGTAAAGAAAGCTACCAACCCCTCCATCTCATTTTTTATCTTAACATTCCATAATGGAATTGCTTCTGGAAATCTGGTAGACACATTCATTATTGTCAGTAAATATAGTTTTCCACTTCTATTTTAGGAAGGGGAGCTACACAATTAATCATAACCCACGTGAAATGTTCTTCGAATGCAGTAATTGGCAAGAAAGGTGCTGGTTTTATTACTGCCTGTTACTTACCTACCATTTGGTATGTATGTCATGTACAAAAAAAACCACGTCCTTGTGCATTCCAGGCCACGAGAAATGCTTCTGTACCTTAGCCTGAGTCTTCTGTACACCTAAGTGACCGCCTGCAATTAGTATATGTGCTAGCCATAACATTGTATGCTACAGGTAACACTACGTGGTGCACTTCATCCCATTTCCCTTCTGCACTAACCTATTGGGGTCTCCATTTTAATTTTAGGATTCTATCTTTAAGTCAATAACGTGTATATATCTGTTGTAACTCAATTAGCCTTTCAGGACTAAACACCTCTGCCTGATCCTCTGCCTGTTCAGTTTTTTTTTTCTGTACCGTTACATCAAACAGGGTGTCAGTTCACTAAGCGTCAACTCATTTGCCTTTTTCTTTCGTTTTTCCTTCCTGCTGTAACTTTTGAAAGTGGGATCTTGTTACTACACACTCTGGAAAAATTCCTGGGTACTTTTCTTTCAACACCTCAATTCCCTAATCTTCCGTTGTCTTCTTCACCATAAGGGATGCGTCTCCCACCTCGCCTCCTGCTAAATAGTTCCCAAGAACAAACTGTATTCCGAGAACTGACACTCTGTTGCTCACTGTCACTGTTACTTCCCTAATCTTGATTTGGCACTGCATCCTGATGTTACACAAGGGAATGCTTAATTTCTGTCCCCATTCTACAAATTATCACGCTCTTGATTAACATGCCAGAAAGAGTGAAAATACTTTCATCTCTTACTATTAGCGGCCGAGAGAAAGTGAGGATTGCAGATGCTGGAGATCAGAGTTGAAAAGTGTGGGGTTGGAAAAGCACAGCACATCAGCAGCATCCGATGGGCCGGAGACTTAACGTTTCAGGCATAAATCCTTCATCAGGAAGTGGGAGGTAAGGGAGGGGGAAGGAGGTTGAGAAATAAATTTGAGGGTGGGAGTGGAGCTGGGTGGAAGAGAGCTTGGAAGGCGATAGGTAGATGCAGGTGGGGTGTGATGGTGATAGGCAGACAGGAGGGTGATAGGACACCTATCGGTGGTAGGACAGCTGTAACCCTCAAACTGTACATCAACGTTGACTTCACCAAATTTCAAATCTCCCCTCCACCAACCTCTCCCAGATCCAACCGTTCAACCCAGCACTGCTCTCTTGAACCGCCCTAACTGGCCATCTTTTTTCCCACCTATCGACTCCACCCTCCCCTCTGACATATCACTATCACTCCCACCTACATCTTCTTATTGCCTTCCCATTGACCCTCCAACCAGCTCAACTACTACCCTCGTATTTATCTTTCAGCCCCCTTGTCCCCCCACCATGTTCCTGACGATGGGTTTCTGCCTGATATTCGATTGTCCTGCAGTTCGGACGCTGCCTGATCTGTTGTGTTTTTCCGGCGCCTCACCTCTCAACTATTAGAGACTGAGCAGATCCCAAATATCACAAAATTATATCTTCTTGTCCTTTTTCCCCTGTTCTTTCTGAGTAAACTTTATCTACAGAGGCGAATTCTTTCAGAGATCAGGTACTAACTCCATAACCAGCCCTGACCTCGGCTGTGCACTCTCCTGCATGATCCTTGGCTTTACTTGGGGTCTCCTTTACCAGTTTCACTAATTCCGCTGGGCTTAGCCTCTTCTACCACATCTTTCCTCAAAGTGCCTTCATTCAACGCCCATCACGGTGTGTCCCAGCTTACTGCAGTGAAACCACCTTTTCCCAGTGCCCTTCTGAAACCATTGGCACTGTCATTTTATGTTTTCCACTCCCTTATAGTGAGAACTCCTGAGGCCTTTCACCACCTTTCAACCTCTTTGGGCTTCTTTTTCACCTGTGGTAAAGTATTGTGCGTTATCCTTCGCTTTGTAATGTGTGATCTTGCCTTCTCCCAATTTCTATCCCTCACAGGATGAAAATCCTGCCAGAAACTAAATATCATCCCATGCCCCAGTGCATATTTACCTGCCCTTTCTGCCGTGCTTCTCACTTCTTAAACTTTCGGTACATTCACATTAATTCTTACTATCTCTGTAAGTGAGTCTTTTATCTTCTCCAGCAAATTAATCTCCCGTCAAGCCTCACAGGCCTTATCCATTTTTAAGGCCAGCACCAACCTATCAAAATGACTGTGGTTACTTCTTTCAAACTCAATATAAGACTGACCTGGTTCCGTCTCTATTTTTCTGAACTTCTGTCTATATGCTTCCAGTACCAATTCATAACCAATCAAAATTGCCAATTTGACATCTTGATAATCTCTTTACTCCCCATCTGACAGCGCTGCACATACCTCACCAGCTGTACCCACCAGCTTAGTCTGAACTAGCATTACCCACAAGTTCACTGGACACGTCATCTGACGAGCCATTTTTTCAAATGAAATAAAAAAGGTTTTGACATTTTTCTCAACGAAAAATGGCAAGTTATTAACATAGTTTTAAACATCCCTATGTTCTCCCTTCACCTCCATCCTGTTAATTTAACTTTCTTGTCTAATTCCCAACTTCTGAATTTCAAATCCCCTCTCTCTTTCTTTTTCCTCTCTTTCTGTTTCTTCTCTCTCTGTTTCCGTCCCTTTATTTATCTTCTAACTCCAGTTGCCACATTTGCAATTTAAGTTTTTTATAACTCTACTGCAGTTGCCTGTTTCTCTGATACATCAAAGTGCTTGACCAACTCCATTACAATTTCAGCTTCCCTTTTCTCCCTGGCTAAACCCAATTCCAAACTATTTGCTAATTCTAAAAAATGTCCTCCTTCTGTCCTTCTAAACTTCCTTGGAAAATTTGGGAACCTCTTTAGTAATGTTAAAAGCCATTTCCCTCACTTTTGATTTAATCAACCACAAGTAACAAAATTAAACGAATTTTCCCACTGGTTTTATTTGAAGATCAAAATCACTAATTGCAAAGAGTTGGAATTTGCTGGGACCTTTTGTATTCCAAATCTGTTCACGTCTGTCCAAATCCCATATAACAAGGCCCCAAACTGTTATGACATCAATGTCGAATCCCTCTGTTAATTAAAACCACACACCCAGAAAAGCTCAACTCACATCATAATTTGTTAAAACGTGAGCGACAGAGAACTCCTAAATTCCACTAATAAACAATTTATATGTGTGCAAGTTAGCTCGCTGAGCTTGAAGGTTTGTTTTCAGAAGTTTCGTCACCATGGTTAGGTGACATCATCAGTGAGAGTCTCCGCTGAAGCTCTGGTGGTATGTCCCGCCTCTCTATTTATAGATCCTGGTTTCTTAAAGTGGGTGATGTTATTTCCGGTTATTTTAACAAGACAATGTAGACAGGATCTAAATTGATCCGTTTATTGATGGACTTCTGGTTAGAATGCCATTCCTCTAAGAAGGTCCTTGCGTGTCTTAGCATGTGTGTGTGTGTGCTTTGTCCCAGTCAAAGTAGTGCCTTGCTTTATCTGTATGTATGGAACATAGTGATAGTGTGTCATGTCTTTTGGTGGCGAGTTGGTGTTCATGTATCCTCGTAACACGACAAAAGGACAGTTTCAATGGTGGAAAAGTGATTTTATATACACTGTTTAATCAATGTGTGTGCAGTTAAGTAACATTTTTCACATGTGCACAACACATTATAAATGAACAACAGAGACACAGTTAACGAAAAATGATGCATATGATGTATAAAATTGATAAAACATTAAAACATGATTTGATCCTCTCAACGTTCCCTCCTTTTCTGGAATTCCCAACTCTACTCTCTCATTCTTACCAGGATGTGTGCTCCAAATTCTTGATTCTAGTGTCCGAACTTATTTCAGTTAATCCCCTTGAATATATTGGTCTGTTGGGTTCTTTCCAAAGTTAGTGTCTGTCATATAATCGGAGATAAATATTCTGGCATCAGACTCAGCATTTGAACATATTTCTCTGTTGTACATGCAATGTACAAAGGACCACAGCACACAGGCATTGCCAAAACATTGGGGGATGTTCATCTATTTCTTTCGATAATGTAGTTTTCTCATTTTCCACATCTCCACATCAATATCCTCTCCTTTGTTTCTCCCTTTGTATCTAGTTAAGAAATCCATCAATTATTCTTCGTGTACCATCTCTTAAAACTCCTTCTTTCAGTTTATATCTAATGCACTCTTCAAGATGTAATGTGGTTATAATTAAGCAATGTAAGAGTGACCACCGCTACTGTCATGGACAGATACTTCTGCAACTGGCAGATTAGTAAGGCTGTGGTCAAGTATGTATTTTCGTCTTGCTGGTTCCTTCACCACCTGCCGCAGAACCAGTCTAGCAGTTATATCCTTTAGGACCCGGCCAGCTCGATCAGTAATGCTGTAGCTGAGATACTCTTGGAGGTGGACATTGAAATCCTCCACCCAGAGTACATCTTGTGTCCGTGCTACCCTTAATGCTTCCTACAAATGTTGGTCAGCATGGAGGAGTACTGATTCTTCAGTTGAAAGAGGCTGGTACATGGTAATCAGCAGGAGGTTTCCTTTCCCATGTGTAAACTAATGCCATTAGACTTTATGGGATACAGAGTCAGTGTTGAGGACTCCAAGAGAAATTCCCTTCCAACTATATCCCAATGTGCCGCCACTTCTGCTGTGTCCGTCCTGCTGATGAGACAGGAGATATTCAGGGAAGGTGATGGTGATGGGGAGTCTGGGATATAGTCTGACTGAAGATTGTTACAAATGAATCAGCCTTATCTTATGAACTTAAGTGCTGGAGTCTCCCATCATGGAGGCAGGGGTGATTTGTGGAATCTCCTTCTCCAGTGAATTGTTTAATTGTCCCCAACGTTTCTTGACTAGATGTGGAAGGACTTATACCTTACAGAACCTTAGAGACAATGTCAGACTGTTGGCTGACGAGTCTGTTTATTTCTATTAACTGTTTCCTGCCAGCTGTCCCATTCTAGAAACATGGCCATACATTAGCCCCAATCCACTCAGATTTGATTTTGTAAACTGGGCTTGGAGCTTTACCATTTTTTTTCTAAAACTCAACATGTTTTACATCCATTGCTTCTCTTTCATTTGTCTCCCAGTCTGTTTCTCAAACACAATTCCCATTCATAAATCTATGTTAGTGTTATCTATGACCATTACTTTCAGCCCCAATAATTTCTCCTAAACCATTTCCTTACTACGTTCTATGTTCCATGTACTCTATAATTTTCCCACACCAGACTTGGTTTTCCTTGTATTATTAGAAAGTTCTGTGAAGACAGAACTGATGTAGTAGCTTCATTTCCCTGTTCCCCATTCTCCATTCTCTGGTTTCAGCCTGTAATGAAACTGCACTTGTTTTCTCATATTTCTCACATTGACATGATTTAACAAGTTATTACAGTTTACTCTTATAACCCTTGTGAATATATTCTTCTGAAACTCATCAATCCCTGCCTTAAGCTGCTCAATAATTGACCTTCCACACCATACACTCACAGGAGCATAGAATCTGTGCCTAGAGAAGTACAGCACGATCAATATTAGTCCCAATTCCCTCCAGCAGGCCCATAGCCTAAAATGTCATTACACTTCCAAATGCTCGTCCAAGTACTTTTTAATGATTGTGAGGTTACCCGTGATAATTCCCCTCTCAGGAAGTAATCCCAGAACACAATAACCTCTCAGTGAAAAGAAAGTTTAAATCCTCTCTGAACCTCAAAGTTTTCACTTTAAAAGTGTGCTCGCTTGTTCTTGACCCTCTGACTAAAAGGAACATCTGTTGTCTATCCACCGTGTCCGTGTCGCTCATCATCTTATCCTTCTGAATCACGGGCCCCTCAGCTTTCTCTGCTCCAAAGTAAACAACCCGAGCTTATCCAGCCTCTCTCCATAGCTGATATAGTCCATCCCAGGAAACATCCTGGTGAATCCCTTCTGCACCCTCTCCAGTACAATCACAGCCTTCCTGGAATGTGGCTCCCAGTACTACATACAGTACTCCATTTTGGACGAACCAAAGCCCTGTATTGCTCTTATAATCTACGCCCTGATTAGGAAACACAACACCCAAGGTCCAATTCTTAACTAGCCCATTAACCTGTCCAGTCACATTCAGGGATGTGTGGAGAAGCACACTCTGAGGTTCCCAGTGTGCTGCCATTCATTGAGTCCTCCCCTGCCTGGTCCCATTTCCCAAAGTGCATCACCTCATATTTATCAGGGTGACATTCTATCTGCTATTGATCTGCCCATCTGACCATTCCATCTGCATCTTCTTGTAACTTCAGGCCTTCCTCCTTACTGCGAACCACCCAGCCAATCTTTATGTCAAACATACACTTACTTATCACATCTTCCCCCGATCTCCATCTGGCCCCTTCCACATTCACATCTTTTTTTTATGAATATCACAAACAATAAGGGACACAGCACTGATCCCTGTGGTACACTAGGATAAATTGGTCTTCAGTCACACAAACAGCCTTCTCCCACCACCCTCTCTCTCCTGCTACTAAGACAAATTTCGTTGTAATTTGGCAACTTATCGATCATATTGTGAGATTTTACATTATTTTTCAGTTTCCCAGGTGGAAATTTGCTAAAGACCTTCCTCCAATACTAAACAATCGACCTCCTCAAACTAATTCAATCAAATCCATTGCATGTGACTTCCTCCTGATAAAGTCATGATGATTATCCCTGGTCAAACCTTGCAACTCTGATTGGAGTTCAATTTATCTCCTTCCCTATTTTCTCCAGTATTTTCCTAAACAGTGATCTAATACTCGCTCGTCTATAGTTCCCTGGTCAATCTCTCCAACCCTTACTGTGAAGTGGAATCGTCTTAGCAGTTCTCCAGTTCTCTGACACCTCCCCTCTGGTCAGATTCTAATTAAAATATTCAGTCAGGGTCTTTCCTCCTTTGACCCCAACAGCCGCCTGTGATACAACTCATTCAGACACGGAGATTGGACCAAATGTGTACAGAACAAACCTCAAATCCCTGCTCGTATTTTACATCAATCTGTTCAAGAGCTTCCTAGTCCATCTTCTTGAATTCTGTAGCTGCATCCTCCTTCTCCCAAGTAAAATAGATGTGAAGGTCTCATGTCACAATCCATCAATGTTATCCAGCTTGACACACAGATTAACTGTTTGCTGATTATTCTGTTCTACTTGTCCGTATAGAATATTGTGGGATTCTTCCTGATCTCGCCTACTTGTACTTCTCCATGTCCCTCTGTTATTCAGTCCTTTCGATGTTTCTAAGATTCACTACAATCAACTCTCATGTTTTGAAACTCGAGATCACAGGCTGAGGTTCCCCATCAGACAATCTTGCCATTTTAGGGATTAATCTGGATAATACCTTTTGCAGTTCCTCTGTAGTCAATATATTCTTTCTTAGATTGGGACTCCGAACGATACACAATACTCTAAGTGTAGTCTCATGAACACTCGATGCAGCTGGTGCACGACATCCTCTCTATTCCAATTACATTCACATGAATGTAAACCTAATTTTTACTTTCCCATTTGCATATATTCTTCTCAATACCTCTCGCTTTAACTTTTCTTATGAGCTTACAGCGTGAGTTCTTTGAAAAGAAAAGCTCATGAATATCCAACTATATGTTATACATTGGTTCTTCATTGCCTATGTCCACAAGAATCATCTTCAAACCATTCTAAAAAAATGTTTGTCACTTCTGGTTTTCCTTTCATCGATACATTCCCACACTCCCCAGTTATATTATTACCTTCTAATTAGCTCGTAGCATGTCCTTTGTAATCGAGTCCAACAGACACCTGACTGTGGATGGCAAGATAACTGGTCTGTAGTTCTCCACTCTCCAAATTCATCCTTTCTTAAACTGTTGGATAATATTTAATAACCTTATCCAGATTGGCTAAATGCCGTTCTCTTTTTGATTTTCTTCTCAGTTTCTTAGCCATCCTTTGCTGGGTCCTACATTTCTCTGAATCCACTGGCTTACTGCAACACTTGGCATTTTTCTAAGCTGCCTCCTTTCATCTAATAGGTAAATGAAGGTGGGGTTGAAAGTGATATTCGGAGAGTAGGGTAGACCAGATTTATAGGAAGGAAGGTGGACACATAGGAACATTCAAAAGGGCGGTGCTGACTTGGAAGGTTGGAGCGAGATAAGGTGGGATTAGGGGAAATGGAGAAATGGTGAAATCCACTATGATCCCCTGTGGTTGGAGGGTCCCAAGACAGAAGAGGAGGCTTTCTTCCTCATGGCTTCTGGTGGCTCAGCTTTGGTGATGGATCAGGCCTAGGCCCCTCATGTCCTTGGCAGAGTGGGAAGGGGAGTTAAAGTGCTCAGCCACAAGACAATGGAGGTGTTCAATGTGGCTGTCCCAGAGTTGTTCTCTGAAATGATCCACAAGTTGATGTTCTGTCTCGCCAATATAGAGAAGAACACATTGGGTTTAATGGATGCAGGAGTTGAGGTGTTCTGTCTCCCTTCGTCACCTATCACTTTCAACCCCACCTTCATCTACCTATCGCAATCCCTGCTAACCTCCCCCCTGTCGCACCCCCTTCTCATTTATCCCCCAGCCCGCTTGGCCCATAAGCTTCATACCTGATGAAGGGCTTATGCCCGAAACATCGATTTATCTGCTGTTAGTATGCTGCCTGACTGTGTTTTTCCAGAATCACACTCTTCGACTCTGATCTCCAGCATCTGTAGTCCCCACTTTCTCCTCACACTTTCATTGCTTGCATGACTCAGATTTATAACGGTTACTTCAAATAAAACAAAAACTGCCGTGTACTCAAACAGCATAAAAGAAAACCAATACATTGTGGTCACTGTTCCCAAAAGGTACTTTCCAGCAAAATTTTCAATTAGCTCTTCTGCTCACTCAACACCAACTTCTAAATAACCTGATTTCGAGCTCAGTGCTCGACATAATGTTCATGTAAACCATCTCGCACGTGGTCATGAAATCCATTTTTCCCAGCATTAGCATTCAATTGGGTTAACACAGTTTAGATATAATTTAAACAGTAAATTATTACTGCAGTCGCCACAAAGGTGAATATCTCATTTCCTGTTTTATAACATGTCCAGCATTTGTACTGCAGCTTTCACTTTGATATATAACTCCCATCAATGTTTGCTCCTCCTTGCTGTTTTTGCGCTCCACCTTACAAGATTCTGTAGAATCTGAGCGACGTGGGCTCTGGGGAGATTAATGGTAGAGATCATCTCACCACATCATTTATGATCTTCTCAAACATTAATTTCTCCAGATCTCCCGTTATGCTTATGGAGTAGAGAAGGACAATGATCTTCCAACAATGGTCTGTATTCCTCCAGAGAGCTGAGACAGCTCTAACCTGGGTGGGAACCTTACAACAGGCTGGTAAAGTGTTGCTGCTGCTGTACAGGGTCTTAGTGAGATCACATCTGGAGTAGTGTGTACAGATTTAATCTCTTCAATGAACAAAGGATGTTGTTATATTGGAAGCAGCTCAGAGATGGTTCCCTCAGCTGATTCTTGAAATGAAGGTGCTATCTTATAACGAAAGGGTGATCAGGTTGACCCAGTAGCCATTGGAGTTTAAAAAAATTAAAGAGTGTCCTATTTCAACATAGATGACAGAAGGAGTCAACAAGTGAAGCAAATTACGCAGATAGTGGAGGAACCATTCCGTTCTCCAGCCTGTTACACAGGAACAACAGGGGGATATTAAGGCCTTCGAGCCTGTTACACCAAAACAGGACGAGGCTAGTCAGCCCCTGGAGCCTGATATACATTTACAGAAGGAAGCCAATCAGCCCCTTCAGCCTATAACAGTAGGCCATGCTGCACCAGTATCCTGTTAAACAGTAACAGGATCAGTCCATTCAGCCTCCTCAAGTCTGTAACATAGGAACTGGAAGAGGTCACACAGTGACTCGAGCTTGTTACACTGGGATAACAGGAGGTCATTCAGACCCACCGAGTCTATTTCAAGGGAGTTGGATAAGGATAAAAACGATCTGCGACTTCTTTCATGAGAAAGGAAGAGGTAATTCAGACACATGTCTGTTGTATGGGAACAAGAGAAGACCAATCACTCCCTCGGTCCCATCTCCAGGATACATGCAGAAACCGTTCAGTATCTCCACTTGTTATGGGGAAATATGAGAAACCCCATCAGTCCCTCAAAATGTTACCCAGCAACAGGAGGATTCCATAATCCCCCAACCCCCTAACGCATCAATGGGAGAAGGTCATTCTGGCCTTGAAGACATCAGCATGGGAACACCAGAAAGACGTCAGCCCATTGAGATTGTACACCAGCAGTCAGTCACACATGCCTCAAACAGCAATTGGAGCAGATATCTTAAAACCTTTTGCCCATTAAACAGGAATTCAAAGAAAACGTAAAGGTTTTCAAAAGGGAAGAAATTATAATAACTGTTACATTTGGGCGTAAAACGTAAAGATAAACTATTGTAATTTAAGACAATTATTAGAATCCATTGTTGAGGACATTTGCAAAGTTAAACCACAATCCATTGGAGTCAACATGGTTTTACAAAGGTTAAATCGAGTTTGAAGTGTTTGCTTGAGTTACTTAAAGATATGACAAGCAAGGTGGATAGTAGGATTCCTGGAGATGGAATGTATCTGGTCTTCCTGAAGGCATTGGATGTGTCACTTCTCCAAAGTGTAAGTGGTATGATCAGACAACATGGGTTTGGGAGTAATTTGTTAGCTTGTATTGAGGATTGGTTAACCAACAAAAATGCAGTCAGATGGAATAAATGTGTCATTTTATTTTGGCAAATGCAATTTGTGGTGTGCCATTGATTTCAGTTCTCATTTGCGATCAATAGTATTACTGTACTCGGTTGACGGGATAGAAAATACGATACCACATTTTCAGATAACACTAACATTGGTGAGAAATTACTTCAGAATTATAATGCAAGAGATTTAAAACTATATGGATAGGTTGTGTGAATGGGCCAACATTTGGCAAGGAACATTAAAGTGAATAAATATGGGGCTATTCAAGTTGGCCAGTATAATAAAAAGACAAATTATTATCTAAATGGAGAGAAAGTTCAAAGTGTTTAGGTGCAGAGGGATCTGGGTGCCTGCTTGCATATCACAGAAAACCTGCTTGTGGGTACTTCAAGTAATGAGAAATGCAAGCATAATTTCAGTGTTTATTTATAAAAGGATAGAGTAGAAAAGTGGGGAGTGTTGCTGTAGCTGTGCAAGACATTAGTGAGGCTGCAACTGGAGTACAGTTTGGGTGTCCTACAGAATGAGGTATTTGCATTGTAGGCAATTCAGAAGAGCTTCATTAGATTGATTCCATATTTGAAGTGTTTGTCTTATGAAGAGAAATTGAGCAGTTTAGGCCTATACTCTCGAGTTTATAATAATAAAAGGAGATTTCATTGAGATCTGTAAAATGCTAAATGTAATTGAAAGTGTAGGTTTGGAGAGAATTTTCTTTCCTGTGACACAATCTACAACAAGAGACGAGGGTTTAGGATGGAGACATAGCAGGAAAGTGGAACAGAGGCCGCGTTGACATCATCCTCATCGAGAGTTTGGATTCCTCACAGATGCTCCTTGTTCTTATTCAGCCCTTCGACTGTGTTGGATAGGAATGGGGAGGCCTGGGTATCATACAGGAAGCAGGCACTCAAGATAAATCAATCTCAATCAGTTAGACAGAACGTAAGCAGTAGGGTGACACAGTGACCAGCACTGGGTTCTCAACTATTTGCAATCGATATTAATGATCAGGAGGTTGGAACAGATATTCAGATGCTGAGTGTGGTGATGTTGCTGTGATAAGCAAGAGATTAAATTATCACGAGAGGGTGGAGAGTCTGCAGATAGATTCAGAGAGGTAAAGGCAATAGATAATAGTTTGGCAGGTCGAATTTAGCATGATATCACCTATCATTTCATTTACAGGAATAATGGAAGGCAGTGTGTGACTGAAATGGAGAGGGATTACAGGATTAAATGATACTGTGCACTGGGGGGTTCACTCAGACCCGTTCAGACATGGGAGGTTTTGCTCCATCCCTGATCGTCAGCTCCCAGACACTCCAAGTGACCCCATTGCTCTCCGTACACATGTAATACTTTGACGTGGTTGGTTGGAGATGGGGATGATGTTTTGAAATGTGCATCAAGGGGACGGCCTTTATCCAAGATGTATTCATTTCTTTCTACGTGGAGACCCGATGACGATGGGAATGGCTGACTGCTTCTGAATGAAGAGGCCGTGTTTGCTGCCAGGACAGTGGGTATTCACCAACATGAAGTACTGTGCATGGGCACACTGTAACATTAATAGAGAGAGAGCTCCTTCAGTTCCTCTACCTCTCCCTATTGATATAGTTACTCCGCAGATGCCATGTACACCACCGGGAATCCCACTATACTGGATACACCCGGCAGCTCCCTGCTGTGGGAGAAACAATGTGTTGACCTCATCCACCATATACATACTCCGTCACCGTATGGTGACACTGATGTTGAGATACTGGGAAATGATGGATATGTCATCCAGTCCTGCCTGGAAAGTTCTGGATCATAGAAGCTGAATGAAACTGTGACGCTAACAGCCACTTGCAGCACCGTCCTCCGCCTGGTGTGAAGCTGCAGGTCATGTTGAAGGAGGTGACACCGCTCTGTGACCAGCTGCTTGTTCAATCAAGGTCCCCTCACACTTTGATCCTAGGTTAGGTGGAGTTGGGAAGCTGTTCCTGGAAAACCCGGGGTGGATACAGCAGATCGCTTTCCCCACACACCCTCACCACGTGGTTTCAGAGCTTCCCCTCTCTGCAGCCTCTGCTCCGTTTGTTGATCATGTTACAGACCCAGATGTTGTAACTACAGTCCCAATTCTCCATCCCGAGTTGGGTCAGCAAATCCTCAGGTCTCCCTGAATGTCTGAGGCAACTCACAGCACAACCTCCAGCAAACCATTCCCCAACTTTTCCACTAACTTTTCAATAACTGGAGTCAATCAGAAACCCCTCGGCTACAGATCCCCGCAAAATATTTTAAGAAGGCCGCTTAGACCCAAAGCTTTCCTTATTTTGAATATAGGTGGGAAGTGTGCATTCCAGATATGTTGTGACTGGTCAAACCACTCGACATTAAGCACAATATAATATAATCTATTCAAATGATTTAGTTAAAATCCAATCAAAGGAAAGAACATTGTGGGATAGCTTATATGTTGGAACACTTACACAACAATAGATACCGTACCTTCTTGGTTTACACCGCTTGACACAAAGATATATTCAAATACAGATTCTTACATGCAATTTTCCGATCCAGGAGAAATCAACATCAACAAGAGATCTCAACGAGAAAAGCAGCTACGGATCATGTATTGAAACTCCCAACCCTGCTGGGATCCCCAACAGCTTCTGAATGCTGCAGCTAAAAACCAAACGAGTAGACCTGGTGTGTGAGAGCTGGCCACTGCCCTTCGATTGTTACCACCGTTTAATGAAACCTAAAGGCCTCCTCAGTTATTTACTTAAACAGTGTTTCGACAGCAGTTCTGCACCTCTGCCTTTATAACCACTCTTCAAAAACAACCTAAGAGAAACTAACCTCTTTACAGTGATAGTATACTCACAACTCCTCCTTTAATAAAATGATCCATCAATATACAAAGATGGATTAATTTTAGACCTCCTAATCGCCCTCTATTTGTAGACTGAAATGCATATATAGGTAAAAACAATGACTGCAAATGCTGGAAACCAGATTCTGGATTAGTGATGCAGGAAGAGCACAGCAGTTCAGGCAGCATCCGAGGAGCAGTAAAGTCGACGTTTCGGGCAAAAGCCCTTCATCAGGAATACAGGCAGAGAGCCTGAAGGGTGGAGAGATAAGTGAGAGGAGGGTGGGAGTGGGAAGAAAGTAGCATAGAGTACAATAGGTGAGTGGGGGAGGGGATGAAGGTGGCAGTCGGGGGGAGGGTGGAGTTGAGAGGTGGAAATGAAGATAGACAGGTAAGACAAGTCATGGGTACAGTGCTGAGCTGGAAGTTTGGAACTGTGGTGAGGTGGGGAAAGGGGAAATGTGGAAAATGTTCAAGTCCACATTGATGCCCTGTGGTTGAAGTGTTCAGAGGCGGAAGATGAGGCATTCTTCCTCCAGGCGTCTGGTGGTGAGGGAGCGGCGGTGAAGAAGGCGCAGGACCTCCAGGTCCTTGGCAGAGTGGGAGGGGGAGGTGAAATGTTAGGCCACAGGGCGGTGTGGTTGATCGGTGCTGGTGTCCCAGAGATGTTCCCTAAAGTGCTCTGCTATGAGACGTCCAGACTCCCCAATGTAGAGGAGACCGCATGTCGAAGGCTCCTTTAGGGCCTTGGATGGAGGTGAGGGAGGAGGTGTGGGCGCAACTTTTGCAATTACTGCAGGGGCAGGGGAATGTGCCAGGATGGGAGGGTGGGTTGTAGTGGAGCGTGGACCTGACCAGGTAGCCACGGAGGGAACGGTCTTTGCAGAAGGCGGAAAGGGGTGGGGAGGGAAATATATCCCTGGTGGTGGGGTTCGTTGGGAGGTGGCGGAAATGTCGGTGGATAATTTGGTTTATGCGAAGGTTGCTAGGGTGACAGGTGAGCACCAGGGGCGTTCTGTCCTTGTAACGGTTGGAAGGGTGGGGTCAGTGGGCGGAGGTGCGGGATGTGGACGTGGTGCGTTGGAGGGCACCTTTAACACGTGGGAAGGGAAATTGCGGTCTCTAAAGAAGAAGGCCATCTGGTGCGTTCTGTGGCAGAACTGGTCCTCCTGGGAGTAGATACGGCAGAGGCGGAGGAATTGGGAATACGGGATGGCATTTTTGCAAGAGGTAGGGTGGGAAGAGGTGTAATCCAGGTAGCTGTGGGAGTCAGTGGGTTTGTAAAAACTGTCAGTGTCAAGTCGGTCGTCATTAATGGAGATGGAGAGGTCCACGAAGGGAAGGGAGGTGTCAGAGATGGTCCAGGTAAATTTAAGGTCAGGGTGGAATGTGTTGGTGAAGTTGATGAATTGCTCAACCTCCTCGCAGGAGCACGAGTTGGCACCAATGCAGTCATCAATGCCGCGGAGGAAGAGGTGCATATATATATATTACATTGACTCTGAACATACAAATGTTTACAACTAGATTCGATTTCAGTCATTTTACTTCTGCCACAGAATGCCTATGTATTTCTTCATCCAAGTTTCCACAACATGTCAAAACTTACTTTTTCTCGCCCTGTCACCTGTATAATTTCAAATTGAATGACAGCAATAATAAGCTCAGTTGAAACAGGCTGGTATTCTTCTCCCTAAACTTCTCCAAAAGCTTTAAGGGGTCACGATCAGTGATAAAGATTTGTCTCATGTATGTTATTCGCAATTTAAATGCTGAAATGTTGTAATGCCAACACCAAGCTCAAGGCCTCCTTCCTCACTGTGGAATAAATCTGTTGATGTTTCCACTGGACACTCTGACCACACGTTACATAATGGAGCACTTCTCAGCTCTCCAATATTCCCTCTGAATGACATATCTCCTCATGTCTCAGCGTAAAAGAATTACATCCTTCTGTACCTCTTAATGCTGTAACCTGTTTACCTGCTACTCCTGGCCTATGCCAGTACACCTTACTCCCACAGGGATATGTTTTAAGAAGGTCTCGTACATTCTTCTCAATCCCTCACAGAAACCAAACTTTGATTTCTGAACTCAATCATCATCATCAGCCATTTCAGCTTCTAATCTTGCCGTTTTAACAGTCTGCTCTTCCACGCGAGTTCTCACGACTGCAGGAAGTGAATTGTTGAACTTCTCCAAAATAAGAATCTCTCTGAGAGTGTCACAACTTTGCTCTGTTTTTAATACCCTTACCCACCTTTCAAATTTACTTTGTTAGATTCTTTCAAACTCAATGTGCGTTTAACCACGGACGCTATTTTAGATTCCTGAAACACTGTCTGTCGGCTTCTGGCACAAGCTCATGTACACTTCAGATGGCTTTCTTCACCTCCTCCTACTCCCCAGACACCGCCTCCGATAGAGATGCAAATGCCAATCAGCTTTGTTTGAATCAACATGTTCACTGGGCACTGCATTTGTTTAGCCACTTTCTCAAGTGAAATTAAAAAGGCTCCCACATCATTCTCATCAAATTTAGATAATGTCTGGATGTATTTAAACATAACCCCATCAAGCCTTTGGCTACTATAGGGTTGCTCATCCTCACTATCCTCCTCATCCAGCCTACCCTCTACCTTCATCACCACCTTCTATGTCAACTTTCCTCTCTAATTACTAACCTTTGAAGTTAAATCTCTCTGCTTTTCTTCTTTCTTAATCTCTCTTTCTTCTTCATTTCCTGTTCTTTAATTTCTACTTTTCAACATAATTCAAACTGTTTCAATTCCTTCTCATGTACACGGTGCCGATTTAGAACCAAACAAGAAACCCCAGTTTGCTATAGACCAACCAGACTGCCTCAAACTATTTTAAGCAGGTAGCTTGGATACGAACCTTTTCGTATTTTAAAGGTAGATGTGAAGTGGGTGTTCCAGATGTGATGCTACTCGTCAAACCACTCACCATTCATTAAACCACAATATATTTAAACACTCTAATGATAAGCCATACAAAATGAAGAGGAGTTTAGAATAACTTAACTATTGGAAACATTAACCAAATAATGGATACAGTACCTTCTACAAATGAACTGTTCCAATATACTAACATCACCTAAACACACTCCATGTTAAAGAGGAGCATTCAGACATTCAGTTCTCCAATCCAGGAGTAAACAGCATCAAGTGAAGCTTCAGAGAGAATAGCAGATAGGGATAATTTACTAAAACTTCCAACCTTCTGGGACACAACCACCTGGTGACTTACAGCCGTAAGGAAAAAACTAGAAAGTCTGGTCTATGCGAGCTGGCCATTGTTACTACTATTTATTAAAAACCCTAAAAGTCTCGTAAGTTATTTACTTGAGCCATTTCAGTAGGCAGTTTGGCCTTTAAGACATCTTGTTAAAAAAAGAGAAAATAACCTTTTATTTTTAAAGAAAATGACAGCATTGTCACACAATTTAGATGCCTGGTCCTTTACTCAATGGGCTTCCCCGAGTTACTGATCGCAAGATCACCTGAGTGGGGCAAACACAGGTACAGTCCAAGTTACAAGGATGAGTCTCATAACTTCAGAAACATGCCTGTCCATGGCCATCACATGTGACATACCGGGAAGTGAACAACAGCCTGACACACACCATTTCATTGTTTCTGAGCTACACAATGCCAGCACTCGAAACATTAGGGAGACAAAACCCAAGGTCAGGGAAAGATACAGAGGGGCTGAGAGATTCACATTAAAGACAGAAACAGGCAGTTAATTAACTGGGAGGAGGTTGTGGAAATATGGGGAAAAAAGACAGAGCAGTGGGACTGACTGGAGAATGCAAGATATTCGAGAGTAAAATTACAAGAATGAGAACTTTGAATAAAGGCATTGTCAGATCAGCTGAAATGGTTTGTTACATCAAATTCTCAATCTGCTTCACACAACACCACAAACAACATGGACCGGGGCAAGATGACAGCCCAGCATGGAGAGCTGTGCAGACCATGCGAGTGTGTTGCTCAGTAAACTGCACTATCTGCCCAGCATGGAGAGTACTGCAAACTTTACGATCATATGCCAGCTATACTCGCATCAGATTACTGCCTACAATGGGAAGGTTTGCTCTGTGTGTGTGTGTGTGTGCGCGTGTGTGTGTGTTCATCAGAAACTGAGAGAGAGTGCGTGTGCGTGCGCGATTGGCGTGGTTGAATGCGAAAGGAACACACGTGAAGGAAACTATTTTACATACGAACAACTGGCAGGCTTTTGGATAATCGACAGAGAGAGAACGAGGGAAGTTTCATGGACAGATGAGGGAAAGTGTTTGAGAATGTTAAAATAAAGGCATTGCCATACACAATAGCAATATACTCGGCGTGCACATGAATGACAGATTGATGGGAGTTTGGTGTGAGTTCGAATCAGATTTGCTTCGGCAGGTTTGAAGCCGGGAGCGTCAGCAGCAGATTATCATCATCATTAAGACTGTATTGTATAACTCAAGGTTCAAACAGGAGATGGAATAAGCCAGTGAGATGCATTGTGGAGTGATAAATATTTCAAGTTAGAAATGGTCAGGGCATGGTGTCAGGAATCAGCTCATGGTCAAAGGGATCTCCCACACAGTTATGACTCGTCTGCTTCAGCCACAGATATTGGCCAGGGATGGGATGAAAACACTGGAAAAAAGTGGAGTTTGTAACCAGAACAGTAGACAGTGACCTCCATGCTCTTAATATTTAAATAACAAAGGCAAATATTCAATACATTGCGGTTCTCCGCTGAAACTGAGGAGGTCAACACAGAGACCCATGAATAACACTGCCAAAGCAGAGGGAGGCAGTAATTGAACACCTTCATTGATGTAGCTAGTAGTGGTCTGTAGAGTTTCAACATGAACAATAATAGTGGCCAGAAGTGTAGAATATATGAAAGAACAGTAATACAGTCATAACAGGTTTGTAGAAAAAACTGGACAGTGACACTTACCAGGAACACCAACGATAGCCAGGAAAGGATAATAAAAATATTGAATAATGCGAAGAGCATAATAAATCTGGAATGACAAGGACAATCAATAAAATGCAGAAAGATACCAAACATAATCGGATAAACTCCTGTCTATTGTTGGAACATTCCAGTCTAATGTTCCCAGATTCTGATCCATTTTTGTAACATTCCAGTCCAATATTGTCAGAGTCTGGTCCATGTTTGGAACATTCCAGTCTAATGTTCTAAGAGTCTGATCTCTCCTCCTCCTCTCCCTGGGTCTGCTGTTCCCTGTCAGTGCTGTCGGTGATGCTCCCTCTCATGTTATGGGATAACACATTGAAAGACGCCCATTTATCGTTAAAAGATGGAAATCCTCCACTGGGATAACTAGAATCCACGAAGACTGGTATTATTCACAGTCACTGAACAAATAGGATCAGTTAACCAGTTCCATACATCACTTTTCATATCATTATAAAAGGGAACAGTTACTGGGTTTGAATGGAATGGATAAGGGTTGCTGAGGGATGAACCATAAATCTTTCAATGTTTTAATCATTTTTTTCCTTGCATACGAGAGTATTAACAGGACAGTGCAAGGCTCTATATATGTTCCACTCTGTTTATGAAAGGAAGCAGTTATAAAATAACAGATCGGCTACATAAAAATAAACGTCGGGTGGGCAAGTTTCTAGATACCTGAACACAAAGTATGATACTTATTATCTGGTGTGAGGCTACTCCTGCTTTTAATGCCCTGTTTCCAGAACCTTCCTTAATCTTGAGACAGAGCACTGAGACCGCTGCTCAGGAACAGGCCGAAGCAATTCTGTCCCTATGGGCCTCTTACAGAGGGATAAGAGAAGGCCATTCAGTCCATATTAGCCTGTTGCTACTTGAAAAGGTGGAACGCTGGAACATTAGCACATTTTGCAAACAAAATCATTCAAAATAAAAGGAATTGTCGCTGCAGCTGTATGAGATGTTACTGAGAGGGCACCTGGAGTACATTGTGTTATTTGTGTTTCGGTAACTGAATAGGGATGTACCTCCATCAGATATAGTTTAATGGCTGCTCATAATCCAAGGGTTGCTGTGTTATTTAATGTCTCGTGGTTGTTATAAAGGGACAAGAGGAGCCTATTCAACCTCTCGAGCCTGTTACAGAGGGGCAGGAAATATTTACTTAACATTTCAAGTCTGTTACACATAAATATTAGTTTTATAATAGTTATGGAATAGGAAAGACCTGATGTAAACATTAAAGTTCTAACTTTGAATAAGGCCAATTTTGAAAGAGTTAGGCGAGCCCTCTGAAAGGCTGATTTCGATATGCTGTTCACAGGGAAAGGGATGGTTGGAAAATGCAAGGCCATAAAAACTTGGATCCAGAGAGTTCAGAGCCAACGTGTTCCTATTAGTGAGATGGGCAAGGCTGTGGGTGCAGGGATTGCTGGATGGCTAGATATATTGATGCTCTGGTCAAGGTAAGGAATGAGGCATATCTCAGGTAAACAGAGCTGAAATCAAGTGAAACCCCAGAGGAGTATAAGGGCAGCAAATGTATAGTCAATGGTGAAATCGGGCCAGAAAAATGTGAACACGGGTTGGCTTTAGAAATATGGTTAACGAGGTATTGACAAATCTCTACAAATCTGTTCGTGGCAAAAGATTAACTAGGGAGAAAATAGGGCACATTAAAGATCAGTAAGGCTACCTATGTGTGGAACCACAAGAGATGGGAAAGATATAAACAAGTATTTCTCCTCAGTATTTAATGTGGTGGAGGTTACAAGAGTGAGAAAATGAAGAAGTGTATAGTGATATCTTGAAAAGTATCTACATTACAAGGAGGTGTTGGACATTGGAAAACACATGAAGGTGAACAAATCCCTGGGACCGGATCAGTTGTATCCCAGAAGATTGTGGGAAGCTAGGAAAGAGATTGCTCAGACTTTTGCTGATATATCAGTATTATTGATTTCCACAGGTGAGGCATCAAAAGACTGGAGAGCTGCTAACATAGTGTCATCATTTCAGAAAGAAACGAAAAACCAGGTAACTATAGACTGGTGAGCCTGACGTCAATCGTGACTAAATTGTTGGAGGGGACTTTGGGGGAAAGGATGTATATGCATTTGGAAAGACAAGGACTGAAGAGTGCTTTGTACATTGGACATCACGTCTCACTGACTCGGTGGAATTTTGTGACGAAGTGATGAAGATGATTGATGAAGGCAGGTTGGTGGATGTTGTCTTTATGGAATTCAGTAAGTAAAGCAAAATGTTCTACATGGTAGACTGGTTAGCAAGGTCAGACTGCCTGGAATCCAGGGAGAGCTCGCCATTTAGATCCAAAATTTTCTTGAATATTGAAGATAGGGCGTGACAGTGGACATTTGTTCATTAAACTTGGAGACCTGTGACCAGTGGTGTTCCACAAAAGTCAATAGTGAGTCCACTGCCTCTTGTCACATTTACAAATCATTTGCAATTGAGCACATGAAGTACGGTCAGTAAGTTTGCAGATAATTCCAAATTTGGTGGTGCAGTCGACAGTGAAGAATGATATCTCAGAACAAAGTGGAAACTTGATTAGGTGAGCCGAGGGGTGACAGATGGAGTTAAATTTAGATAAATGTGAGGTGTTGCATTTTGGCAAGACAAATCAGGGCAAGACATGTAGGTAGTGCCCTGTCGAAAGTTGCCAATCAAAGAGAACTCCATTGAAATTATAGAAGCCCGACAGCGAGGAAACAGGATTTTCGGCCCATCAAGGCCTCACCGTCCCTCTAAACAGTATCCAACTGACCAAACCTCTACCCTATCCCTCTGAGCCTGTATTTCCCATGGCTAATCCACCTCGCCTACACATCCCAGGGTACTTGGGGCAATTTAGCATGGCCAATCTACACTTGCCTGTATATCTTTGTACTGTGGGAGGAAAACGTAGTACCCGGAGGAAACTCATGCAGACATGGTGAGAATATGCAATCTCCACACAGGCAGTCATTCAAGGATAGAATTAAACCCAGATCGCTGCGCTCTGAAGCAGCAATGCTAGCCACTGAGCTGCTGTGTCACCTTGTGGTGCAGGTTCTCCGTTCCTTGAAAGTGCCGTCACAGGTAGACAGCGCAGTGAAGAAGGCACTTGGTGATCTTCCCTTTATTGGTACTTTATTTGAGTCTATGCGTTTGCAAGACATGTTGCATCTGTACAGGACATTGGTTCGGCCACATTTGTAATACTGCTTTTAATTCTGGTCACCCTGCTGTCGGAAAGATGTTGTCAAACGTGAAAGCGTGCAGAAGAGATTTAAAAGAATGTTGCAGGTGTTGGAGGGTTTGAGCTACAGGGAGAGTTTGAATAGGCTGAGGCTATTTTCAAGCGTTGAAGCTGAGGGGCCATCTTAAAGAGGTTTATAAAATCATGACGGGCATAGATAAGGTATGATTCGGAGGTGCTGGTGTTGGACTGGGGCGTACAAAGTTAAAAATCACACAACACCAGGTTACAGTCGAACAGGTTTAATTGGAAGCGCACTAGCTTTCGGAGCGACGCTCCTTCATCAGGTGATTGTCACCTGATGAAGGAGCGTCGCTCCGAAAGCTAGTGTGCTTCCGATTAAACCTGTTGGACTATAACCTGGTGTTGTGTGATTTTTAACATAGATAAGGTAAACAGTCAACGTCTTTTCCCCAGCATAGGCAAGTCGAAAATTACAGGACAAAGGTTTAAGGTGAGAGGAGAAAGTTTTATCAAGGGAAATGAGGTACAAAGATAGATTGCTGTGTGTATGGTTTGAGCACCCAAAAGAGGTGGCGGAGGCAGACACAATTACACCATTTAAAAGGCATTTGAATGGGTACGTGCATGCGAAGTGTTTAGAGGGATATGGGCCAGGTACTGTCAAGGGGGACAAGATAAATTTAGGATATTTGGTCAGAATGGACGGCTGGATCAAGGGTCTTTTTCCATGCTGTATATCACTGAAACTCTGTTGACTCTTGAGTGTATAACACAGGAACAGGAAAAGGCTACTCTGGTTCTGAATTCTGTCAGTCAGCTTGTTTGCTCAATTACTGAGAGTCAAATACAAAAATACATCATTCAGATTTTGATGGTGTTGTGCAGAAACAAGAGAAAGGCTTTTAGTCAAGAGAAGCTGTAAGGAATGTGAAGAGGCCATGCAGTCCCTCAACTCCATTCTACAGAAGCAGCAGGTGAGCACAGAGCGATTGGAGCTTGTTAGTCGGTAGCAAGAGGAAGACATCTACTTTCACAAGGCAGCACTCGAGGCAGCACTCAGTTGCTCAAGACTGGGACACAGGAACAGGAGGGAGTCTCTCAACTGCTCGAGACTGGGACACAGGAAAAGTAGGGAGTCATTCCAGAGTACTGAATCCAGAGTTCCCTTATTCTTCTCTTGATATCATCAAAAGATTTTCTTTCCTGAATCACCGCCGTTGAAAAGTCCTGAAAGAAAATAATCCTGGAGCCCTCGTGAATTAAACCCATCGGTTCTGGAAGATTCCATCAGTCTTTGTTTGGCCCCATAACTATGTAATCGCGCAAGGGCAGGATGAAGGCGTTGGTCTGAGTCTCCCTTCCGCACCGTAACCCGATGAACTGTCTCACTCTTCATCCGTCTCTCCTCAGTTTTGAAGTGAAGGAATCGCTGCAGCCTGTTCTTGAAAAAACTCGCCGGCTGACCATCTTCTGTCCGCTCCAGCAAACCGACGATGTGAATATTCTTCATCATACCCCTGTTCTCGAGGTCGTCATCTTGCTCAGTTAAGGGGCAGACCTAATTTTCAAGGCCGACGATCCTCTCCCGAGAGAAATCGATCACGGTCTCTTTCGCTGCAGTTCGGCGCTTGGCATATTCTGTTCTGTTACCAAGGCTGTCAAGTTGCTGCTCATGTTTTTGGAGCACGGCTGAGAGCGGCCCGAACCACAGCTGAACCCTTCTTCAATCATGGCTTCAATCATTTCACATAACTTGGTGAACTCAGTGACCAAGGCCTGGTGAGGCACTGGGTCTATGGAACGAGCAGAGTGGGTTGCAGCTGCAGCCTCAGGCAGGCTCGATGTTTCCGATGGGTGCACCGTGTGTTGGGACTTATTCGATCCTTTCCCACGTTTTGTCATTTCCACTTGATAAACCGGGATTACTAAATATTCTATCGCTCTTTTAGTGTTGAATTTTAAGTAAATGGCTTGGATGGGGTGGGTTAGAGAACCACTTTGCCAGTGTGTTGATGCAGAGCCCAGCATGAATCGCTGCCATCTTGTATTCCCCCTTAACATTTTATCGATATTATCATTTCATTTTGCATTATATTCCTGGAGGTTCTGAAGCCGTGTTATTTGATACCACTGTCTACATTTTCCCCCACACTGCACATTGCTGCCCATTCCTCGATAATCCTTGACTCTGTTGTTATTTATGAACCTTCCATCTGTGCCTTAAAAATATTCAATATTTCTGCCTCCAATGGTCTGTGGGGAAGAGTGTTCCAAAGACTCACAGCACTTTGAGAAAACAATTATAAACATTATGATCTGAGTGTGAGATTAGTTTTTTTGTGTCTCCTTATGTGAGAAAGGATATAATTACACTGGAAGCAGTCCAGAGATATTTCATTTCACGTATTTCTGGGGTGAAGGGCTTATATTATGAAGGCCTTAACCGGTTACTCTTGGAATGAGAATGAAACATATAAGACCTTGATAAGAGTGGATTAGGTATGTATCCACTGAGTATTTGTATTGTCCAAATTTATTGTCATTGTCATAGAACCTCTACAGTGTGGAGGCAGGACATGAAGTCTGCACTGATTCACCAAACAGCATCCCACTTGGACGTGCCCCCCAATCTTATCCATGTAACCCTGCATTTCCCATAACTAACACACCTAACCTACACATCCCTGGGCACTATGGGCAACCACTTTAGACTGCACATCTTTGGACTGTGGCAGGAAACTGGAGCACTGAGAGGAAACCCACACAGTCACGGGGAGAATGTTCAAACTCTACATAGAGGGTCGCCCGAGGTTGGAATTGAACCCAGCTCCTTGGTGATGTGAGGAAGCAGTGCTACACACAGATCCACCATACTCCTCCGTTAGTTCTGTAAGTAACTTGTGGCTGACTAAATAAATCTGCCTTACTTGTTCTTATCATTGAACCTGACCCAGTCTGAGACCTTTAACATCGGCCATATCACCAACCTGATTACATTTAAAATTTGTTGTGAGCAGTGGATGAGTGGGACTAGAAAAGGAAAGAGTGACACCCCCCATCCTCAGTCACAACTGGAGTGAGAAAAAATCACAAAGTGGGAATTCATTCAAGTGGGAATTCTCTTTCACAGAAGTATGGGATGGCTGAATCTTTATATTATATCGAGGCTGGCTTCGTCTGATTTTCCATAGACAGGTGAATCTGGGATAATGGTGCATGGAGAGAAAAGTGCATGTAACCACAGCTCGGAGGCATTTACGCAATCCTGCCGCTACGAGGTCTAGCTTAGCTGAAAAATAAGCTGCCAGCCTGAATTTTCCCTCATGATCCTGCAACAACACAGATGTCATGCAGTCATGTTTCTCATCTACCGTTTGACAGAAGGCTTGTTTGGATTCGGAATCCCCAGTGTAGGTATACTTTGAAACGTCTTTTTCAATTCAACACAGCCGCTGGGATCCATTGCAACGGACCTTGGTTCTGCTACCCTTTTCCATGGGCCATGTCACTTCAGGGCGCCTCAAGATTTGTGTAATGTGGGATAAACATTCTTCAGTAGGAGCTTATGCCCCAAAAGGACAGCAATTGTTTCTTCATGTGAGGCCTTGGAATTTGCTGAATTACTTGCTCTCTGTACTGTGGTTATGTTCGCCGAGCTGGAAATTTTTGTTGCAAACGTTTCGTCCCCTGTCTATGTGACATCCTCAGTGCTTGGGAGCCTCCTGTGAAGCGCTTCTGTGGTGTTTCCTCCGGCATTTATAGTGGCCTGTCCCTGCCGCTTCCGGTTGTCAGGGACAGGGACAGGCCACTATAAATGCCGGAGGAAACACCACAGAAGCGCTTCACAGGAGGCTCCCAAGCACTGAGGATGTCACCTGGACAGGGGACGAAACGTTTGCAACAAAAATTTCCAGCTCGGCGAACAGAACCACAACAACGAGTACCCGAGCTACAAACCTTCTCCCAAACTTTGAACTTGCACTCTGTCCTGACCAATGGCCTTCCCTTGTTCAGATATTAAGTGACTGAAGAACTTCACTTGTTATTGCATAAATCGAAGCTTTGCGAACCTGGCTTTGTGCACTTCCCTCGTGCAATGCAAGGGAATCCTTCTCACATTATTCCTCTGTCGGTGCTACTATTAAGCAATCGTCTACAGATTGCAGAAGCGCAGAACCAGGAGTCTCCAGACTCCTGCGTAGAGCCTCATTATATATGGTGGGTGACTCACAATAACATTGACAAAGTCGTGTGAACTCATAAGATTTCCATTTGAATGAAAAAGCGAACCAGAATTGACTATCTGGATGCACCGTAACACTAAAGAATGTATTTGCTAAATCCACAGCAGGGAACCATTTACTGTCCGGTCTAAATTGAACTAATACAGGATAGGGTTTGGGAACATTTGATGCGCGCGGGACAACACTGTTATTGACTGCCTGTAGGTCTTGAACAAACCTGCATTCCTCCGGTTCACTTGGAATTTTTGCCTTTTTGAGAGAAAAATGGGAGTTCTCACCGGTGAGTTTACACAGGGGATTATCTCTCTAGCCTTTGGGAAGGATTGAAAGACTGGAGTAACGGGTTTTAACGGGTATTGTGCCCTGCAAGGACGATACTCCGACTTCGTGGTTTCCCGTATTAGTTCACAACCTCGTATAAGCCCCACATCATGTTTGCCTTTTACCCATAATTCAGTAGGGACCGTTATTAATCTTGGGTCGGAGAAGTTCATCTTAGGGAAACGCCAGGGCACCCTTCTGGACTCTTCAGGGCTAGTGGGGGTTACCTCGACTGTTCTATTGCCTGAGTTGGACAAATTAATTTCTTCCTATATGTCCGCACATCTGCATTAAACCACATATCCACATCGTCCCAGAATGCCCAACATTTCGTTATTTTTGCCTTTAGTTCTCATGACCCCAAATCCTGCCACCAGTCACTGGACACCTTCGCCAGTGAAACGCGAGGAGCAAGTCTTCCACATCAAAAATATAGAGTTTACTTGATGTCACAGGTACTTGACATAAGTTCACACTGACTGCACATCTGCATCCCTTCAATAAAATTCGCACAATAACAACTGATCTGGTTTAACCAATCTCCTGAACCAATATTTCTCTTATGGTTCCTCAGGGCCATCGTGGTGTATGTGTGCTGTGCAGTGCAGCATATTCCCGTACAAAAAAAGGTGTTAATAGGATTAACCTCAGTCGTCCCCTGTCAATCACCATGCTGTCCAGCCTCCAGGACCGATTGAGGCTGTCTGTACGGGCACTGTCTCGACCAGTGGTCCATTGCTCCGCAAACAAAGCACCAACCAGATCTATCTCGGCAAGCGCACTTCCGCGATCCCTTCCTCTTTTGCGAACTCCACCTGTGCCTCTCTCTTTTCCCGCAGTTCCTCCCTCCAACGACTGAACGACCATTTGCATCACAATAAGCTGAGGTTTATGTGATTGCTGTTCCATCTTTAATTTCCGGTTATGGTTCTCTTGAGCCAGAAATTTTTCAGCATGTACACTTATTGTTCTATCTAATTCAGCTTTCCCGTGTCCCAGGTTCTACATGTATATTATTACCTATTTTGTTGTTTCGTACTTGATGAAGCTGCTCCTCAGGTGTGCCTCATACGGTGTGATCTCTGCCGTCGTTATGTCCTTGGGTGGTATCAGTCCACAATAGACGTTATCAACTTTCGTGAGGTGCTTAAGGTACTGGGACATTGTCTCGACTTCTTTAGGGATTCTGTTCAATTGATTGTGGGTACGATATGCTATTGGTGATTCAGCAGAACCTGAGGCGGCGACCGCTGACTTGGAATCTTCCCGAAGTGGATCTCGTAGGGGGGCTGTAGCTCTTCGAGGGCACCCATTAAGGTCAGGATCTGATCCAGTCTTAAGATACTGTACAGCTTCATTAGGTTGTTTTCCGTGTGTGTGTGCATGTGCGCTGGTGTTTGTACGTGTACTTGATCTATCTCTTATTCGAGATTTTCTTTCCCTAAAATCAGGTTCAGCCTTCAACATGTTATAAGCACTCCAATTCACAGGTTCTATTTTACCCTTCCGTTTCTCCTTCTCTCTCTCCTCCAACGGTGACCTCAGCATTTGCAACTGCATGTTACTAAAACTTCCTTCCTCCAAAAATACCCATTCCTTGATTTACATTTTTAACTGCTTTACAGAAACTGGGCCATAATTATTTAGCATATATTGTATTTTTTCTTGACCATTCCGAGTTGTCTGTCGACCCTCTTTTTGTTCGCTCTTGCTGGAACCGATTTTGATGGATATTGGAAAAGTGTTCATCTCTCTCTGTCTGTCTCTCTGCCTGTATCTCTCTCTCTCGCTCTCTCCCTCTCTCTCTCTCTCGCTCTCTCTCTCTCTCTCTCTCTCTCTCACACACACACGTTGCCATAATCTTCTCTTTGCCAGTGCTACTTGCTTTTACCTCCGGAGATCCCCTCTCATTGGGCCCGACCGTCTCATTGCCTTGGTTTTCACAAACCAAGAGCCCACGTAATCGGTACAGCTTTGGCGACTCCAACGCTGCCCATGGTGGCTCCGAGTCTCAAACCACCGTTAATCTTGCTATCTCTTAACCTCTCTAGAGACGGCAATCCTTTCCCTTGAGTTTGACTCGAATACCGCGCGATAGTTCACTGGTCCCTCTTCCTGGTTCATTTATTCTCTTCGAACGAGTCTCTATGTCGGATTACTTTAGCCACAACTCTTACCCTGACCCTATTCGATTCGGAACGCGACTCTGGGGCGATCCACGTATCCCCAGTCCTCTCACGCAAAGGGGCTAATTCAGCGCTCGAGATGAAGTGAAAGACCTTCAAGACAGTGGCGCGTACACCTCCTGGGAATCTTCAAATCTTACCCAGTCGCAGGGTCCCACGTGAGCCCCCTGGTTTACTGCCGTGGAATTTCAATCGACTCACCGCAAATGCTACCAAGAGCAAAGGAAAAGTTTATTTTTGAAATTTGCAGAGTGGACCCGACACATTTGCAAGACGCCTCATAAAATGGACGCCTGATGGTTTTCATATATTCCCTTTATATTATGTATCGCCTTGCCTTATCACACCTCAAGCCAGAAACCTGGATCAGTCGAGTTCCTTTCCACACATGGAGTTGCTTTTTCTAATTCATTGACTGCTGATATAATAGATTATTGGCCTTGAGAGTCAGCTATAAATTAGGTTGAACTTTACATTTTTTCTGTCTTTTTGCAAAGTTAGGTCCATACTTCTTTGTTTCAAACATGCTTTCACAGATTTCACAAAAAATGATAATTTTCCATTACAGGGGATCAGGCTGACAGTGACTCAATAAGTGTGATGGAGTGAGGATGATAGTGACACAATGAGGATGAGGTGTCAGCGTAGTAGTGACGCAGACTGTGTGAGTGGATCAGGCCGATAGTTACGCAGTGAGGGGAGTCAGAGTGATAGTGATGCAGTAAGTCTGAGGGATCAGACCTATAGTGACGCAGTAAGTGTGAGGTGGTCAGGGTGATTGAAGTACTTCATGTGAGGGGTCAGTATGACAGTGACGCAGTAAGAGTGAGTGGTCAGGCTGATAGTGACGCAGTAATTGGAAGGAGATCAGGCTGATAGTGATGCAGTAAGTGTTACTGTGTCAAGCTGATCCTGACGCATAAGGTGGGAGGGGACAGGGTGATAGTGACGCAGTAAGTGTGATGGGGTCAGGCAGAGACTGACGCAGTGAGTGTGAGACAGTCAGGGTGATAGTGAGGGAGTAAGTGTGTGCGTACAGGCTGGTCGTGACACAGTAAGTTGAGAACGTCAGGCTGATCTTGGCCAATAAAAGTGAGGTGTTCGGGGAATAGTGACGCAGTAAGTATGAGGTGTAAGGCTGATAGTGATGCGGTAATTGTGAGGGGTCAGTCTGATGGTGAAGCAGTAAGTGTGAGGGGGTCAGACTGATAGAGACGCAGCAAGTGTGGTGGGGTCAGGCTGATAGTGTCACAGTATGTGTGAGGGGTCAGGCTGATTATGATGCAGTAAGTGTCCCTGAGTCAGAGTGATCCTAATGCAGGAAGTGAGAGGGGACAGGATGATAGTGACGCAGTGAGTGTGAGGTGGTCAGCGTGATGGTGACGGAGTAAGTGTGAGTGTTCAGGCTGATATTGATGCAGTATGTTGAGGGCGTCAGGCTAATACTGGCCAGTAAGTGTTAAGTGACAGGGTGATAGTCAGACTGATACACAGGGTGAAATTGTGAGAGTTCAGGCTGATAGTGATGCGGGAAGTGTGCGAGTGTCAGGCTGATAGTGACGCAGAAAGTGTGTTGGGAGCAGATTGATAGGAACGCAATAAGTGTGAGCGGCTCTGGAGGTTAGTGACAGGTCAGTATGAGGGGGAGGATGGTAGTGATCCAGTGAGTGTGAGGTGTCAGGATGACAGTGAAGCAGACTGTGTGAATGTTTCATTGTGATGCTGGAGGAAGTGAGGACTGCAGATGCTGGAGATCAGAGCTGAAAATGTGTTGCTGGAAAAGCGCAGCAGGTCGGGCAGCATCGAAGGACAGGAGAATCGTCGTTTTGGGCATAAGCCCTTCTTCTTTTATTTGCCATTCCTGAAGAAGGGCTTATGCCCGAAATATCGATTCTCCTGTCCCTTGGATGCTGCCTGACCTCCTGCGCTTTTCCAGCAACACATTTTCAGCTCATTGTGATGGAGACATAGCAAGTGGGATGGGATCAGGGTCACAGTGACGCAGATGCTTTCAGGGGTTCAGATTGTAGTGATGCAGTAATTGTGAGGGGTCAGGATGATAATGACGCAGTGAGTGTGAGATGTCAGTGTGATAGTGACGCAGAACATTTGAGGGGCTAGGCTTATAGTGACGCAGTATGGGCAAAGGGTCAGGGTGACAGTGATGTAGATGCACTCACAGGGCCAGGTTGTAGTAAAGCTGTAAGTGTGAGTGTCTCAGGCTGATAGTGATGAAGTAAATGCGAGGGGGTAAGGCGGATGGGGATGTAGTAAGTGTGCAGGAGTAGTGCTAGAAGTGACGCAGTAAATGTGAGTGTTGAAGCTGATAGTGACGCATTAAGTTTGAGGGGATCAGGCTGATCTTGACGCAGTAAGCGCGACGTTGTCAGGATGATAGTTACGCTGTAAGTGTATGGGGGCACAATGATCCTGACACAGTTAGCGTGGGTAGTCAGGGTGATAGTGACGCAGTAAGCATGAGTGGGTAAGTCTGATAGTGACGCAGTATATGTGAGGGAGTCAGCCTGTTGGTGGCGCAGTATGTGTGAGATGGTCAGGCTGATATTGATGCAGTTAGTGTGTTGGGGTCAAAGTGATAGTGACGCAATAGATGTAAGCGGCACAGGATAATAGTGACACAGTGGGTGTGGGATACCAGTGTGATAGTGACGCAGTAAGCGTAAGGCGTCAGGATGACAGTGACACTAAGTGTAAGGCCCTCAGTGTGATAGTGCCACAGCAAGTGTGGGGTGTCAGGGCGTAAATGACGTCATAAGTGAGAGAGGGGCATTGCGATAGTGAAGCAGTTAAGTGTGAGAGGGTCAGGCTGATAGTGACACAGTCAATGTGACGGGGCAGTGTTTTAGTGACAAGATAAGTGTGAGGCGTCAGCCTGATACTGACACAATAGATGTGATGGAGTCAGGCTGATAGTGACACAGTAAATGTAAGGGATCAGCCTGATAGTGACACAATAAGTATAAGGATTCAGGGTGATAGTAACATGGGAAGTGTGAGGACGTGACTGAAAGTGACGCAATAAGTGTGTGGCGGTTAGGCTGATGGTGACGCAATAAAAATAAGGCCGGCAAGGTGAAAATGGCAAAGACTGTGTGAGTGGGTCAGGGTGATTGTGACGCAGTAAATGTGAGGAGGTCAGGGTGAGAGTGACGCAGTAAATGAGAGAGGATCAGAGTGAGAGTGACGCAGTAAGTCTGAGTGGTCAGACTGATATTGACGCAGTATATATGAAGGGGTCAGGCTGATAGTCAGTGTAAGGTGGGAGAGTTTTAGTTACACAGTAAGTGAGAGGCTTCAGACTGAAACTGATACAAAAAGTGTGAGTGGGTCAGGGTGATATTGATACAGTACGCCTGAGGGATCAGGCTGATAGTGACGCAGTCAGTGTGATGGGGCAGAGTTTTAGTAACATGGTAAGCGTGAGGCGTCAGTCTGATACTGACACAAAAAGTGTGATGGAGTCAGGCAGATAGAGACGCAGTAGGTTTTAGGAGTAAGGATGATATTAACATAGGAAGTGCGAGGGCGTCACTGATAGTGATGCAATATGTGTGTGGCTTTCAGGCTGATACTGACGCAGTAAAACTGAGCATGTCAAGGTGAAACTGATGCAGTAAGTGTGAGGATGGCAGAAGGACAGTGATGCAGTAAGTGTGAGGGGTTCACGCTTATATTAAGGCATGCAAGTGTGAGGGGCCAGGTTGATAGTGATGCTGTGTGCCGGCGGGTCCAGCTGATAACGACGCAGAAAATGTGAGTGTCTCAGTGTGACAGTGACGCATTACGTGTGAGAGGGTCAGGGTGATAATGACAGAGAAAGTGTGAAGGGGTCAGGTGGATAGTGATGCTGTAATTGTCAGCTTGGTCAGCGTGATAGTGAGGGGCTCAGGCTGATAGCGACACAGCAATTGTGAGGGGGTCAGGGTAGTAGTGACACAAAACATGTGAGCGGGTCAGGCTAATAGTGATGCAGTACGTGTGAGGTGTCAGGCCAATAGTGACGCAGTAAAGGTGATAGTGTTGGCGTGCTAGTGACGCAGTAAGTGTGAGTCGCTCAGGATGATTGTGACGCAATAGGTGTGAGGTTTCAGGTAGACAACCATGCGGTAAGTGTGACGTGTTCAGGGTGACAGTGACGCAGATACTTTGAGGGTGTCAGATTGAGAGTGACACAGGAAATGTGAGGGGACAGGTTTATAGCGACACAGTAAGTGTAAGAGGTCAGGCTGATAATGATATACTAATTGTGATGGAGTCAGGATAATAGTGGTGCAGTGAGTATGAGTTGTCAGGGTGATAGTGACACACACGGTGTGAGTGGGACAGGGTTATAGTGATGCAGCAAGTATGAGGAGGTCAGAGTGATAGTGTGCAGGGTCTGGCTGAAGGTGATGCAAGATAAGTGAAAGGTTCAGTGTGATCTGGACGCCGTAAGTTTGGGGGGGTCAAAGTGATAGTGATGCAAGTGTGAGTGGGTCAGTCTGATAGTGACACAGTACATTTGAAGGGATCAGGTTGGTAGTGATGCAGTAAGCGTGGGGGGTCAGGCTGATATTGATGCACTAAGTGAGAGAGTGTCAAGGTGATGGTGATGCATTAAGTGTGAGCAGGTTAGAGAGAGAGTGACGCCGTTAGTGAGTGGGGTTTGGCTGATAGGGATGCAGTAGGTGCGCATGTGTCAGGGTGTGAGTGATGCAGGAAGTATGAGGGTGCCAGAGGGAAAGTGACGCATTAAGTATGAAGGGGTCATATTTGCCCAGTTTCCATTCACAGGACTAACGTTCATCCATGATACCAAGGCTAATCACCATTCGTGGTATCCCTCATATGGCATTAGTATCTTTCCTAAATTGAGGATAATAATTCCTCATACTGTAGTCCAAGTGCGGTCGAACTCAACCACCATACATTGGAAATAATGCTTCGTTCTCGTGTCCTGAAATCCTTCTCTTCCCTCGATAATTTATGTTGACAGTCTGGCTTCCGTCTGCTCTTCCCTGGTGAGTTACATTGGTAGATTGGGGTTAGTGTTCATTCATTGGGTGAGTGCCATAGACAGAATGGGATCAGTCTGCTCTTCCCTGAGTGAATTACATTTATAGAGTGGGGTCAGAATGCTCTTCAGTGAATGACTTATATTGACCGTATGGGATCAGTCTGCTGAGTTACACTGAGAGTGTGGAGTCAGTCTGCCCTTCCCTCGGTGAGTAGCACTGACTGAGTGGCGTCAGTTTGCTCTTCCCTCAGTGAGTAACATTGACAAAGTGGCGTCAGTCTACTCTTTCCTGTGCGAGTTACATTGACAGAGTGGCGTCAGTCTGCTTTTCACGTAGTGAGTTATTTGCACAGTGTGGGATCAGTCTGCTCTTCCCTGGGTGAGTTGCATTGACAGAATGCGGTCAGTCTGCAATTTCCTAGTTGTGTTAAAGTGATGGCGTGAGGTCAGAGTGCTCTTCCCTGGTTGAGTCTCATTGACAGATTGGGCTTCATCTGCTCTTCCCTGGGAGAGTCATATTAACATAAAGGGATCAGTCTGCTCCTTTCTGAGTGAGTAATATCACAGAGTGCACTCAGTCTGTTCTTCCCTGGGTGAGCTACGTTAAGAGAGTGGTGTCAGTCTGCTCCTACACGGGCGTGTTACTTTCTCAGAGTCGTGACAGTCTGCTCTTCTCTGTCTGAGTTTAACAGCAAGTATGGTTTCATTACTGTCTTCACTGGATGATTCACATAGACAGACAGAACTCTGAGTGAGTTACTTTGACAGACTGGGGTCAGGCTCGTCTCCCTGCTTGTGTTTCATTGACAGAATCAGATCAGCCTGCTCTTTCCTGGATGAGTGACAGAGACAGAATGGGTCCAGCCTGCTCTTCTCTGAGTGAATTACGTTGACAGAGTGGCATCAGTCTGCTCTTTCTTGGGTAAATTATACTGACTGAGTGGTGTCAGTCTGCCATTTGCTGGGTGAGTTACATATAAAGTGTTGGGTCAGTCTGCTCTTCCCTGGATGACTAACATTGACAGAGTGGCATCAGTCTACTCTTCACTGGGTGAGTTACATTAATAGAGTGCGGTCAGGCCATAATTTCCTCGTTGAGTTACATTGATCGTGTGCTGTCAGACTTCTGTCCCCTGGTTGAGTTACATTGACAGAGTGGGGTCCATTGCTCTTTGAGGAGAAAGTGAGGTCTGCAGATACTGGAGATCAGAGCTGAAAATGTGTTGCTGGAAAAGCGCAGCAGGTCAGGCAGCATCCAAGGAACATCCTGAAGAAGGGCTTATGTCCGAAAAGTCGATTCTCCTGTTCCCTGGATGCTGCCTGACGTGCTGCGCTTTTCCAGCAACACATTTTCAGCTCCATCTGCTCTTCCCTGGGTGAGTTACGTTAGCAATTTGGGGTCGGTCTGCTTTCCGCAATCCAGGAACTGCATCTCTAGCGGTTTCTTGTCAGTACCTCCATACTAAGGATTTGAGGAGTTCACAAAAGTAACTCGTCCCCTATATCTTTGGGATAATTAGGGATGGGCAGTGAATCTTATGTCATTGAAAGACAACTGTGTCCCAGAAATACATTTCTAATAATTGCATGTACTAATTTGACACTGCAAGCGGTAGGGAATAATTTGAGGAGAGGTGCAGGTAGAATAATTAAAGTCAAATGCATTGATACCGAGGAGACATGACACAAGATGTGAGTGTGGAGCTGATGGTGCAAGGCTCAGTGTCAGTACTATTGGTTCAGCATTTATTTCTCACTGTTCGCAATGACTCACACACCACTGTTGTCAATTCACAACAATGAGCCTGTTCATCTTGGTTTGAAAATCCCTGCGTGTGTATTAACGTGGTTAATGGGACGCGAGAGGAAATGAGCACACCCTCTTTATTCTGTCAGTTTAAACAGATGAAAATATCTGTTGGATGCCAATGCAAGAGGATACTATATTTTTCTGTGCCTTTTCAGTGGGGCATGCTCAGCATTGAATGGTCTGTTTTTGCACAAGCAGAGTTTGATTGCCATTCATACTGAGCAACGCTAATACAGAAAACACGTTTTCGAATTCCTGTGATCAAATGGTTCAGACATTGCACATATGGACGACAAATCTGCCTTTTAACGTGGTGCCGTGGATTAGCTGGTGAAAGCAACTCCCATCACACTGGTGCCTGCTCATTGTATTGAAAGCTCGTTATTTCTCGCAAGTATTGTGTTGCTGATCGAGAAACTCAGTGTCCTGTTTGAATTGCTGTATATTCTGATTTCCCGTTCCGGCTTCATTTTCCTGGTTTAAATCCAATAGTGTATGTTGCTCTTTTTAACTGCTATTTTAACCTGGAGATTCTTCCCGCAGTTCCACAAGCACTTCTGCTTCTCATCCTCTTATTCTCATTCCTTCATTCCCAGTTTTGTGGAAATTAAGTGGTGAGGCAGGAGACACTGCAGCATTCCGGGGGAAGGTTTTGGTAATGGCACTGACACCACGACATGATCACCCTCATTCTCTGCTGTCACCATTCATTCGTTGTACACCAACAGTAAATGCATCCTTGTTCTTCTTCAGCTATCATGTAATTACTTTATTTTTCTGTTGGATAAGGAATTCAACTTTAACTTCGAAAGGGTCTTTAGATTTTGAGGAAGAAATGTCTCCTTGCTTCAGGTCGAAGTGACAGACCATTATCCAGAGAATGTGAGACTACTTCGACCGACTCCAGCCAGGCGTCAGAAAGCCTCTCAGCAGTTCGAATCTCAAGCTGTCTGTGAATGTCAGGCTTTTCAAGAGCAGAAATGGGAAATGAGGGATATGGACAGCCAGAGAGTCGGAGAATGTGAAAAAGGCCCAAGAGGATACAGAGACAAATATAGAAAAAACGAAGACACATATTGAGGCAGACACTGAAAGAAACAATTCTCCATTCGGCGTGACTGCTAAATAACAGAAAGCAAAATGAAATGTAGCCATTAAAACATAGCCTTCCACCAGCTCAGGAAAATGAAAGTAGCATGACAGCTGATTAAGTCCTTTAAAGATTGTAAATTCGACGTTTGTGAGCTCAAGAGTGATTTTGATAAATATCCTGATTCGACAGGTAAGATTATCATTTTCCCAACAGTATAATCTAGAAATCTATAACTAACCTGTTTCCTGTCCATCTAAAAAAAAATCTGTTTCTCTCCACAGATGTTGCCAGGTGTAGCGGGATTCTCTATCAATTCTCGTTTTTAGTTCAGCTTTCCAAAACCTGCATCTTTCTGATTTTTGATAACCTGGCACAAAACCAAGCATTACCAGGTTCGGACCAGTGGTCAGAAATACTGGTACCACGATATACTTGCACAATAAAACGTGCATTCCCTGTCCGAAAATAGAACTAATGCCATGGCTGTTCTAGTTCCAAATCCTAACTGCGACATTACAGTGAATGAAGACAGACGATCTTGCACTTATTCTCAATGAAATGGCTTTTCCCTTTAATTTCTGATCAGTTTCACTGCAGATTGTTTTCTACTGGTCTTCAAGTTTTGCAGAATGGAAAAGCCCATTTGGCCCATGGTGAAGTCTGGTTTAAAGACATTCGTCTATTCCATTCCCAGTTTCCACCTTATGTGTTCTGATGTTTCCAGTGCAAATGGCAGTGAGGTTCTCGCTTTGATCTTAGATGACACAACAATGGGATTGAAGTTTGACATAGTCACACTGTGTTATTACCCACGTCGTGTCTCCGACAGAAAGAGACACATAGACACATACCCCGAGAGTGGCAGAGTTCTCAGGATTTGACCAGCTCCTCGTGCTTCACTTCAGCTGTCCGCTCCAACATGCAAGTTCAACCGCCAAAAGGCAGCTTTTGGTTAAACCAAAGCCGGTTCTACAGACAATGAGAGACGTTGATCTGAGCTAGAATTTGAAGAGGGCGAAAGAAACTGTAAATTCGAAAACCCAAACCCTTCCATTCCTGACAGACAACAGGAATGGACTAGCACGCTACATCCTCGTGATTTTAAATGCGAACCGACAATCCCCTAACTCGATGTCAGGCGTGTTACCAATTCTGTCACTGAACCAAAGACCAGGTTTGGCTGTGACAGTTTGTCTATAGGTAATGTAAACGTCCACATCAGGGAAACAGCATTCACAAGGCGAAAAATCAGCAAACATAATCACCGTCACTGTTTCACTTGGAATTCCCCACTCTGTGAACCATTTCCTTTCACTTTACTTTCATATTTGAAGTTTGTTACATTCCAAAGCCTGAACTAATTCAGCGAGAAACCACTGGTCATTTCGAGCCCGTCACCCGGAATGAGGCGAGTTGAACGATGCCTTTCTTGCTGCCAAAACATCAGCGCAGCTCAAAACGAGCTCGTGTTTGCATCAGTCTTTACTTAACTTGCTGCAGTATATCTACTGAACAACATCAGATTATCACAGCATTGCCTTCTTCACATTGAAACCAAGGGTGATAATATGAACCGACTTGGAAACTTGGAGAGAGAAACACTGCTGACGAAGACGATTATGACGTGAAGAGCAGGCACTAGAGTTTGTACAGGTCCCAGAGGCTACTGCAGTATCAATGGACATCCCTGCATACGAGTCTGAGTTTGCATTGCCAGGAACAGGCTTTCATTCCCAGTTAGGAGATGTAGATTTAATTATCTTCTTGTGAATTATCCGAATGAAAACTAAATCCTGGCTGCACCCAGAACACACACACGGATCCTGCCAGAACAATTCAGTGATTGATCAGTATCTGTCTGGAAGGACAATGGCAGCAAATACAAGCGAAAGCTATCACAACAATTACCCCTCCAAGGTTCTCGCGTTTCCCAGTTGAAAATATTTCGCTGTTCCTTCAATGTCACGACGTCTAAACCCTTGCCTCATGGCATTATGCCTGTACCCCGCTACTGAGGTCACCCAGGGTTATGCGGAGTAACTCATAATCTCAATCTCTCGAGTAATTAGGGATTGACGGTGCATCCCATCACATTGAGCAATGACTTTATCCCAGTAATACGTTTCCTAAAGCTGCAGTTTCTAAGGGAACACTTGCAAGCTGTCGGGAATAAGTTGAGAAGTGGAACGGACGAGAGGAAAATGTGATAGGCAATGATGACTGGGAGGCATGAGACAGCAAGTGAGTTAGGAGCTGGTGTTGCAACGTTCAATGTCAGTGTCAGTACTTACTGACCACTATTCACTCTGACTCACACACCACTCCTTAACAATTCACCGCAATGAGCCCATTCCTCTTAGTGTGAGTTTACCTTTGCGGATATTAACGCGGTTAAAGGTGCCCAAGAGGATGGATGGATCCGCGTTATTCTGTCAGTTTAAACAGTCTAAGTTATCAGTTTACAACAAAAGTAATAAGAGATTGCCTCTTCCTGTGCATTTTCAGTGGAGAATATCCAGCTTTGAACTCTTCTGCATAACCAGAGGCTGTTTTAAATTTACACCGAGTAACTGTGAAACACACAAAAATGAGTCCGAGTTCCTGTGTTCGAATAGTCAAGTAAATGCACGCATAGTTTTGAATCGTTGAGCTTGGGCAGTCCCTCAGCCTTAGTTAGTGAAAGTTCCTGTGAAAAGACAGCCGAATATGGGATCAAATCCTGACATCTCAATGTTTATAGGTCTTTCATGAAAAACAGAGTTCCCGACTTCACCTGTGGTTCTGGTTGTGGTGGGAATTCAAATCAATGACTGGATCTAGGTTATAGTTTAAAGACAGCTCCTTCGACACCTCTGCCACGCTGCCACAAAAACACCCGCAAACACGTTTTTCATGATTAGTGTTTCAGCATCGCCTCACTTCAGGCACTTACCCACACGCACTTTCAATGGCGAACTTGGCGTAAGTTTGATAATATTTATGAGGATGTTGCAAGGCATACAGTGTTTGGACTGTAGCGTAAAGCTGAATAGGATGTGAAAATTTTCCCTGGAGCTTGAGGGCTGAGGGATGGGCCTACAGAGGTTTATATCAATATGAAGGAGACGGTAGACTAAATGGTCAATGACTATTTATTCCCAAGGCAGGCAAGTTCAAAACAAGGGAACAATGTTTTAAGGGGAGAATGGTAAAATTTAAAAGGGATCTGAAGGACATTGTTTTTTTCACACAGAAAGGTTTACATGTTTGGAATGAATTGTCAAATTTAGTGGTGGAGTCTGGTATACTCTCAACATTTCAAAGGCATATGGATCTGTATACAGACAGGAAAGTTGTAAAAGAAAAAACGTGAAAATTTGGCAAATAGAGCGGTTGTTTAAGGGGTCAGCCCCTCTGAGATGCTGCAGTGGCGATCACCAGTTTGAATAGGCACTCATCACTTGGTCAGTGCGTTGGGCTAGTTTTCTGGAAGATGGTTAGATTAGATTCCCTACAGTATGGAAACAGGCTCTTCAGCGCAACTAGTCCACACCGACCCTCCAAAGAGTAACCCACCCAGATCAATTTCCCTCGAACTAAAGCACTGATTATTATGGGCAAATTAGCATGTCAAATTAACCTGTCTTGCACGTCTTTGGAGTGTGGGAAGAAACCCAAACAGACGCAGGGAGAATGTGCAAACTACGCACAGGAATCAAACGTGGAACACTGGTGTTGTGAGGCAGCAGTGCTAACCACTGAGCCACGGTGCCGCCCTAAAAGGGGATGGAGAACGCAGATAGCAACCCTGCAATCTCTCGCATGCAAAGAGAGTACTCTCCCATTTGAGATAACTCCCACAGGCTGCTTCGGTGAAAACCAGCAACGAATCATTTTTTTCTGATCTGAGGCTGCCAATGACCATTCTTCTTGACACATTCCCAACTTCTCAGTGGGAGGTTTTGGCTGCGGAAAATACCTCACAAATAATGTTGCCCGCGCAGCTCTCCAGCGAAACCAAAACCTGACATCTCATGAACAGAAGCAGAACTGACAAAGATAACCTATTTTCAGACACACCGACTCATGAATGCTGTCTGTGAGGCAGAGCAAGTCGTTTGGGTCATGAGCTGCTCACACAAATTGCAGCGAGGCAATTTCAAATCGTGCTTTCAACGTACTGACGCCTTAGTGCACCAATACTTCCAGGAAAGTGCTCAAGTAACATGAATCAGAACTGACTAACAATGAACCATGAAAAGTGAAGATTACCAGTAACAGTCTCGATTAGATGAGGTTAACAATTGGGCTGATGTCTCCACCGGATCGAGAGGACCAATCACCAGCCTCTCTCATCAGGACACAAATTAAGGAAATTAGGGAAAAGTAACCAAGTTTTATATCGCAATTTCCGTCCTTTTCGCAACAACAACAGAAAACTGCGAGCAGATTCAATGTAGAACCTAATTTCACATAAACAGGGAAATAAATATCTCCATTCACTTTCAGAGAAACGGTGAAAAATGCAAATTGTCTGGAATATGAAAGATTGGCCCAGCCTGTTTTTGAGTCGCATATTATGCTGGTGGCCTTTCGAGCTGGAGGGGAACGTGACAACTGCAGCAGAAGGGAAAAACATGGGCACTGACATGTTGGTTGTTTTCTGCTGTGCCACATCACAGCCGGGTTAGAAGAAATGACTGCTTTTTTTAATGTTCAACTTTAACAAAACTCATCCCTGCAAAACGTTGCCAGCTTAATCCATTAGCACACGTGGCCGCGCAGGGATGCAAACACAAGCCTTCTTAAGAAGTGGAATCTGAAATCAGAGTCTCAGTTGCTCAGCCACGCGAGCACACAGGCCAAAACCGGAAACCCAAGAGCATGTACCTGATGATACCCTGCAGCATACTCACAGCAACTGCACCAGTTCTGCAGAATAAGCGGTGGGAAGGAATTGCTCTATCTGAGCGGTAGTGCTTGTTGTTCTCATCAGCAAATCTGGCTTTGAATTTGCTAGCCCATACCTGCTACCATGCTGAAACGGAATGCAATTCCGATTAGTCACTGTGTGAAACTTTGTTCATTTTCTCTCTTCAGATAAAGTGATCACTGGAGATGATGAATTCTGCTCCTGCCAGAAACGCTGACTCTCCTGCATCTCGGATGAACTGAAAAACTGATTTAGTACTGGAATCCGAGAATGGCAGAACACGTAGCAAGATTATTCGAAACCCAGAGCCAATAAGAGTTCCAACTTTCCTTTTCTTTCTCCATAATAGTGCATTATCCAGCAGAGCCATGAGCAACTGCCACCTGGCTGCAAGCTGAGTTGGAAACCTATGTGGCAATCAAGGACATGCGACTCACTTATTGTCGGTAAATCAAACACTTCTCACTTTGAGCTGTACAAAAATTAGTTTCTATACATATTCAGGGAAGGTCAAAGACGATCTGAAATGTCAAAGAGGTGGTCACTGTTCGTGATTGCTCTTTGTTCGAGTTGTGAAAAGGTTTCCCGCTTTAGTCGCATTCACATTTCTTGTTGATGACTGAATCAGACAGAAGGTGTTTCACCAGAGCTGCACTTGACTTGCATTCCTCTCCCTCGCTGTCATACTTTCCTGGAACTCTGTGAGAACAAGAAAACAAAATACATACTGCGTCATTCGGCAGCCTGTCTGTGATTTCCAAATTTTCAGTTACAATATGGCTTAGACTTCAGGCCACACGGTAATATTAGTAACAGTATGAGAACAAGAGTCCATAGTTCATCTGTGCCTGTAAATCGTTTCATTCCTGTTGTTGACTGAATGAACTGTATCCGTGTCTGCTGCTTCGAAACTCGAATATGTGAACTGCTCCAAACTATGATTGAGGATTTCTGGTTTTGGTTGACACACCTTGAGAAACGCCAGACAACGTTCAAATGAAGCTTTCAGAGCACATTTTCGGATGCATTTGACAGAGATTAACATCATGAATCCAGTGTTCGCTGTGACAGAAGGAAATGAATGTTCTCCTTGTTACTGATCCAGGCCACCTTCGCATGTCAAGCAAATGCGGTACTGTTGTTACAAAAAGGATCAGTGCTCGGTAACTGTGTCCTTAAAGAGGACATGATTGAAAAAATAAAGAATGCCATGTTGAAATATCCAGGAAATATTGGCTAAAAAGGCGCAGACAATTTTCCCTGCAGCGCCAAGACAGAGGAACATATGTAACGGCACTCTTAAACAGGATGGCCAGCAGTGATATAGACATCACCACATATGAAGGACCACTGCTAATAGAAATTTTAAAATGAATTTCACGCAGCAGGTATTCGGAATTATATTTTATTCACCGCTATAGTAGTATTTGGCGAGTAAATTCAAAACAAGGTTTGCTGATGAGAATGCAATAAAACCCCATCGATCATGATATGAAACTGAGATTGATGACACGTAGACACGGTGTAACAGCTGCCAACACATGTGGAGGGTTTTGGGACGGATGAGGACCCACTCTGGGAAAAAGACTGGATCCTAAGACTGGGGATTAAGTGTTCAGGTAGAGGACTGGAGAATGGGGTTAAGAACGATATTAGCCAAGATCGAATGATGAAGCAGATTAGATATTCTGAAAGCGCTAACCGCTCCTATGTCTTCCAATCTCTGGCCATCTGGTATCTAAGGAAATAGAAACAGAGTTATTTGTTCAGTTGGAAGTCCTGGGCAAAGTGAGAGATAGAACAAGCATGATACAATTTTAGAGACTGGGAAAATGTTTGGAGAGGAAGCAATAAAAGTGAAGCTGAATATAAAGTTTGAAGTCAGGATATATTAAATAAAAAGGAAGTTTGTAGAAAGGCAGAGGGACATGAAGATTGAAAAAGAAGTGTCACCAGTCCCGAAATCTCATTCGGTTTTCATTTTCAAGATGCGACCGGACCTGCTGAGCTTTTCCAGCAATTTCATTTGTTGATTCTGAAACAGAAGATGGGAGTGATCCTGGACCAATCAGCTCTCCCATGTTCTGGGAATATTTGACTTACTCGTTCGATCAGATCAGGTCTGTCCCACACTGAAACCTCAGAATCCTTCCCCACCCCCACCCTCGTTACTGGCAATAAACTGTTCATTACATAAACTTACATGAGCACACAACAAGAACATTTGCAAAATGTACAGGGAGAGCCCCGTTCCGTTCCATCAGCACATTCTGAATCAGTTAATTTTTGTTCAAGACCCATGAGACATTAAGCCGTCTCTGTCAGACCACTAACAAATGGCCATTCGCGTTCTGTGTCTTTGAACACTTTGGTTGGTGCACGGATGAAGTGGAATCTCATGTTGTAAAATGGACATCATTCATAGTATTTTCAGCTGCACTGATAAACTTGTCTCTGGCGCTTCCAGGAAAGTGCAGACAGTTTTCACTCAGTAACCGACATGTGATCAAAGCAGGAGGACATATGTGTCTATAAAAGCAACAAGAATGCTCCACCAGCGTTGGCTTGCAATTCTGCATGTGGAACAAAGAGCTGGAACTCGATTAAACAGTGAAAACGACTATTATGGGCCTTGGACGCACGACTCTCTGATTAAAAACTCACATTGCACCGAACTGAGATATCCAGGCTTGGGACACGATGAATTAGTTTGCTATTTCATTCTGAGCATAATTCACCTGGCACAGAAATTTGCAAAGATCCAGCTCATTTCTCTCAATCACAAAGAACATAATTCACATCTTTCACTTTTTTTATTTCTTCAAAACATTACAATCTATTTAACACTGGTCCCGGCATTTAAGATTCAACCCGAATATTTTCACATGAAGTGATTTCCAGTCACTCTGTCAGACAGTAAATCAGTCGGAAAATTACCTTAGGAAACCCAACCATTTCTGTTTACAGTATTGGGAATTTCCCATCTGCTGACAAGACAGAGTCCTCACAATCAACATTTTCTTTGTTCTTCCGGCCTAAAACGTTTACCACTTCTTATTTTCAAGACAGGAATTTTTGTTTATACCACGTTCCAAGAACAGGAACAACCTTCCAATCTCCTGAAGCCGTTTCCAATTTAAAATGGAAGTTTTGTTCCTTTCCCATGGGAAGAGTAGTTAATGAGAAAGGAATTCCCACGAGCTGTGTCCCAGGGTTTAGCAGGAAGCCGCTAATTGCAGCTGCAGTGGCCGCTTTCAGTTGGCATCGGGGGATTGGAGAACATGGTGTCGTATTCTGTTGCGTGTAAACGTCTTGCTCCCTGTGGACTCAGGGTGAATCATGGATGAGTTTTCGGAACAACACTGCCTTCCAGTCTCTGGCCATCTGATATCTAAGGAAATAGAAACGGAGTTATTTGTTCAGTTCGAAGTCCTGGGCAATGTGAAAGATGGAACAGTTCTGATACAAAATTGGAGACTGGGAAAATGGTTGGAGAGGAAGTAATAAAAGAGAAGCTGAATATAAAGTTGGAAGTCAGGGGATATTCAATAAAAAGGAAGAGTGTTCAAAAGCAGGTGGAGATAGACATGGAAAAGAAGTGTCACTAGTCCCGAAGTCTTAAATCGATTTATATTTCCAAGATACTACTAGACCTGCTGAGATTTTTCAGTAATTTCATTTGTTGGTTTAGAAACACAAGATGGCAGTGCTCCTGGACCAAACAGTTCTCCCGTGCTCTGGGGATATTTGACTTACTGTGTCTATGTCCCACACTGAAACCTCACGATCCTGCCGCACCTCCACCCTCATTACTGACAATATACTGTTCATTACGTTAAACACAAGAAGAACAATTGCAAAACGTTGAGGGAGAGTTCCCTTCGGTTTCCATCAGAACAATCTGAATCACTAAAAATTGGTTCAGGACCCATGTGATATTGATCCGTCTCTGTCAGACCCCGAGCAAGTGGCCATTCGCTTTCCGTGCCTTTGAACACTTTGGGTGGTGCACGGTTGGTTTGGAACCTCACGTTTTGAAACGGACATCATTCATGTATTTTCGGCTGCACTGATAAAGTTGTCTCTGGCACCTCCAGTAAAATGGAAACAGTATTCACTCAGAAACCGACGTGTGATCAAAAGCAGGCGGACAATGAAAGCAGCAAGAACTTTCCCCTGCGAAGGGTTTCAATACTGCACGTGGAACGAAGAGCCGGAATTGTATTAAGCGGTGAAAGCGCCCATTGTGAGACTTGCACCCACCACCCTCAGATTAAGCATCTCACACAGCACCGACTGAGCTAACCAAGCACGGTGCACTGTGGATTAGTTTGCTATTACATTGCGAGCATAATTCATCAGCAATTTGTTAGGATCCAGTTCATTCCTCCTAATCACAAAAATATCATTCACACCTTTCACTTCAGTTATTCCTTCAAAGCATTGCAATCTATTCAGCACTTGCCCCGGGATTTAAGGTTCAGCCTTAATATCTTCATATTTTTACCCTCACCTTTATGTAGCTGATGTGATTTCCAATCACTCTGGCAGACAGTAAATCAGTCGGGAAATTACCTAAGGAAACCCAATCATTTCCGTTTACAGTGTTGGGCACTTCCCATCTGCTGACGAGACAGAGTCGTCTCAATCAACACTTTCTTTGTTCTTTCTACCTAAAACCTTTACCACTTCTTATTTTTAAGTCAGGAGTTTTATTTATAACATGTTCCAAGGACTGGAGCGACATTCCAATGTCCTGAAGCCCTTTCCAATTAAAAGTGAAAGGTTTGCTCCTTTCTCACGGAAAGAGCTGTTACTAAGGAAGGAGTTTCCATGAGTTGTTTCCCGTGGCTTGGCAGAAAGTCGCTGATTGAAGCTGCAGTGGCCGCTTTCTGTTGGCATCGGGATCTTGGAGAAAGTGATGTTGTATTCTGCTGCGTGTAAACGTCTCACTCCCTGCGGACTTGGGGTGAATTATGGATGCATTTTTCCAGTTACAATGTCAATATATGGTCGGGGTAAATGCTTGTGCTGAAATATTTGAGGCTTATTCCCTGGGTGGGCTCGAACCACCAACATTTCAGCCAACTGCGCTGACCATTTGAGATACAGAAACTGGCAACGCAGATATCCAAAAGCAATGTTATCGACGGGATATGAGGATACGTCGGAGAGCAGGAACTTGCGTTGTTTTCAGAGACGGTCGCTGATTGTATCACCGAGAGGGTAAGCATACTGAGGAGCTGCAAACACTCAAATTAAAAGGTATCCACGCATGCGCGCACATACGATGCTGGTATTTGAAGCCACGATTCGATAGAAAGTAAAGCTTAAAATCCAGCATATTAGACCGCTTGACCACGCTACCACACAAAGGCCATCACTCAGATTTGTTATGACTAGTGTTTCAGCATCGATTCACTTCAGGCACTGAGACCTCGCAAATTTTGTAACGAAATTGGCGTAATTTAAGAAGAAAGACTAAAGAAAATGTACAGACAAGGAACAGGCCCTTCATCCATTCAAGCCTGAGCCGATCCAAATCTACTGTTTAAATCTGTCACCCAATTCCTAAGCATCTGTATCCCTCTGCTCCCCACCTACTCATGCATCTGTCCAGACGCATCTTAAATGTATCTACCGTGATTACCTCTCTCGTCTCTGCTGGGAACGCGTTCCAGACACCCACCACCCGCTGTGTCAAGTAGTTGCCGCGTGTATCCCTCTTAAACTTTTCACCTCTCACCTTGAAAGCGTGACCTCTCGGTATTTAATCCTTCAACTGGGAAATAAAACTTTTCTCTATCTACCCTGTCTGTACCTTCATGATTTTGTAAACCTCAAAAACGTCCCCCTCAAACTCCTTTTTTCTAATAAAAACAAACCTAACCTACTCAACCTCTCTTCCTCGATTGCACCTTCCATACGAGGCAACATCCGCTTAAACCTTTTACGCGCCCTCTCCAAAGCGTCCACATCCGTTTGGTAATGTGGCGACCAGAAATTTACACAGAATTCTAAGTGTGGCCAGACCAATGGATTGTTCAATTTTAACATGAATTGTCAGCCATTTTATTCAATACCCCATCCAATGAAGCCAAGCACACTATATGCCTGCTTGACCACTCTATCCACCTGTGCAGCACCCTTCAGTGTATAATGGACCTGCACTCACAGATCTCTCTGTCCATCAACTTTTTTTTTTCCCAAAGCTCTTCCGCTCATTGTATAACCCCATCTAGAATTAGACTGACCGAAATGCGTCACCTCACATTTGTCTGTTTTGAACTCCAGCTGCCACTTTTCCGCCCAACTTTCCAGTATATCTATATGCTCCTGTATTCTTTAACAGTCACTTCTACTTTCTGCTAGTCCAGAAAACTTCGTGTCATCTACAAACTTTCTGATCATTCCGACAGTGCTCTCTTCCAGATCATTTATGTATATCACAAACAACAGTGGCCACAACACTGACCCCTGTGGAGCACTACTGGTCATCTTTCTCCATTTCCAGAAACTCCATTCAACTGCCACTCTCTGTCTCCTATTGCGCAACCAATTCTTTATCCACCTGTCTAGAACACCCTGCACACCATGTTACTTTACGTTCTGTATTTGGTTACCATGGGGAACCTTATCTAACTCCTTACTGTAGTGCATGTCTCTGACATCAACAGCCTTTCCTTCATCTATCAACTTGGGCACTTTCCCGAAAACCTATATGCCTCTCACTGATATGCCCATTCTTTTCTAAATATGAATAGATCATATTTCTCAGTACCTTCTCCAGCAAATATCACAACACCAATGTTAGGCCCATTGTTCTGTAGTTATCTGGAATATCCCTACTATCCTTCTTGTACAGGGGACAATATGAGCAACGTTCCAGTCGGCCAGAACCTCACCTGTGCTGAAGGATGCCGCGAAGATATCTGTCAGGGCCCCAGCTATTTCCTCTCTCACCTCACTCAGGAACCAGGGATAGATCCCATCCGTTCCTGGGGATTTGTCCACATTAATTACCCCTAGCCTGCCAACACAGCTTCCCTACTTATGTCAACATGATCCAGACTAATCAAATGTCTTAATCTAGACTCAACATTTATCATGTTCCTCTCCTCAGTGAACACTGATGCAAAATAATCATTCAGAATCAGACCCACTCTCTCAGATTCGACATACAGCCTTCCTTCATTTTCCTTTAGTGGGCCAATCCTTTCTCTAGTTTCCCGCTTGCTTCTTATATATGAATAATAGGCTTTAGGATTCTCCTTAATTCTGCTAGCGTGAAGTTGTTTCATGACCCCTTTTAACCCCCTTGATTCCTCGTTTAAGACTTGTCCTACTCTTCTCATGTTCCTCCAGGGACCATTATGTTCTTAACTGCCGAGGCGTTATGTATGCTTCCCTTTTCCTCTTGGCGAGTCGTACAAGGTTTGCACTGCTTGGACATGAGAACGAAACTGAATAAGCTTCGTCAGATTCCCAGGAGCTTCAGTGCTTAGATATGGCCTCACAGAAGCTTATAAAATCATGAGGAAGACAGACAAAGTAAATAGTCAGGGAGCACTTTTTCACAAGACACGCGAGTACAAATCTACATTGCAAACGTTTAATGCGAAAGAGGAAACATTTAAAAGGGATGTGAGAGACACATGTTTTTCACACAGAACTTTTGTTTGTGTGGAATGAATTGCCACATTTAGTGGCAGAGTCCGGTGCACTCACAACATTTCAAAGGCATCTGAATGGGTATATAGACAGGAAGACCTCGGAGAGATAAGGCAAAAATATTGGCAGATATGTATGGATTAATTTCGGTTATCTATTCAGCAAAGGCAAGTTGGATCGCGGGAGTTGTTTCCATGCTCGACAACTTTGAGATGCTCCAGCCACCGGCAACGGTTTGAGTACACCATTTGCAAAAACAACGCATGATGTTTGTTACTCAGTCAGCGAGTTTGGCTATTTTGTTTGGAGGGTGGATGCGCGCAACCGATCCAGAGATGAAGGTTTTTCGGATATTTGCTTCCAATGACCATTCTTCTTGACACTTTCCCAAGTTCGCCATCAAGGATTTTGGCTGACGAAAAATACCTCCCATATCGCATTACCCACTTTGCTCTCCAGCGAATCCAAAAACTGACAGCTCTTAACGTGGAACAGAATTAAAGCTGAAAAGGCAGTGCCATGATCAGGCACACCGAAGCTTAAGTGCTGTCTGTGAGGCACTGTGAGTCGTCTCTGACATGAACCGCTCGCACAAGTAACAGCGAGGCAATTCCAAACCTACTGGAGATTTAGATTATTGCCAAGTCCCAGAAAGTGCTCAAGTATCATCTAAAAAAAAGGAACAAAGCGAACTATTAAAAGTGAACATTTCCAATTATATCCGTGAATAAATTAGGACATCAATGCGCCGGTGCCCCCTTCTGATCGAGAGAGCCAATGACCTTTCTCCCTCACCAGGACGGTAATGAAGGAAATGAAGGTATAGCAACGTTTCACATCCCGATTGCCCACCTTTTCGCCACAGCATCAAAAAACGGCGAATAGATTCAATGCAGGATCTTCTTTCGAAATAACGGTGAAATACCTATGTCTATTCACTTTCAGAGTAAACGGGGAACACCACAAGTTGTCTGGAATATGAATAACCAACATAGACTACTTGGGTCCCAGATTCTACTGATGCACAGACTGACATATGAAAAGGTACCTTGGGTGATTGCCCTACACCCAGAAATCTTCTGGCTGCCTTCTGTTTGCCCTGTCACATTAAACTTGTGCTGCTCCAATCGAATTTGTAGTTCTTGCCATTTGTCCGTATTGCGACTAGGGATAGCTGGTCGTGGCAACTCGTGACTGCCACACACATTCTTTGCCAAAATTGGATAGTCCCGCAACGTGATTCGCAGTGCACGAACTTCGCAACGAGGATATGCCACGCGGCAAGTTAAAAAGCACGCTTCCATTTATTAAAGTAACTTTCTGGGAACTGACAACCAGATTCCTCCTTACACTCGGAATTATGACAACACATAAACCAACAGCGTCTCTCAGAGACAAGTGACCAATGCCCATCTTGTGCCGGACAAACATAGTTGACAAAATTGCACGCAGGGACTGCACAGAAAACTATAGAGGAGAAGCAGACGGACGACCATCGAGCTGCATTCATGCAGTTCAGTTACCTGATAAACCCCATGTACAGCTGTTCCTTGCAGGTATACACAGGGCACTGAGTGTCTCTGACTCCGGGACTTGGAACTTGAATTATATGGCCGTCGGCAGCACTGGTTACTTCCTTGTGTGAGGAAACTCCTGATGGAACATGTGTAAAACATGATAGCTCATTGAGAAATACATCCAAAATAGTACCCAAGAGACGTATTCCTGTTGTGCTTCAGGTCCAACAATACTCAGATCAATAGCTCCCTTGCTTACCTCTGCTGGTCATGTTTGCAAAGAGATCTAGGAAATTGCCAAGTGTGATTTTCCTTTCAATCAACAATTTTGACTCAGTTTGGCTGCAAATATCATTTCCTAACTTTGTGCTTTTCTTCTTTTACATTGGTGTCTCGCACCTTACAAATGACAGCAGAGTTAGGAGAGGAGATGGAAGCATTGAGCCCATCAAGTCAGCGACAGCTTTCAATGAGATAATGCCTGATTTGGTTAATGCCCAACTCTGCTTTTAAGTCAGTACTCATGACCGAGTGGTTAAGGTGATAGGTTAAAAGTCCATTCAGGTTTCCCCGCGTCGATCCGAATCCAGCTGACTCCGCTATCAATGACTTGCTGCTGGGCGAATTTTCGCTCAAAGTTCAAAAAACCTATTTTGCAAACAAGGCCGGTAATTTAATTAGACTTTGGAACTTGAGTTCTTCATCAGAAATGTTCCATATTTAAAACATTATCACTGTTTCTCTTTCCAGATACACTGCTCGACACATCGGGTTTCTGCAGCTGTTATTGAACGTCCTGAGCAGAAGTGCTGCTTTTCATTAGATTCCTTTAATCCCTGTCCACTGTTCACGGACTCAGGTCAGTGGCAACACTTCCTCCTGCTCGTCAAATTGCTCATTCCCCACCGCTCCCTCTCCCATCATTACAAACAACCGCAGGAAATTGCCACTTAACTATCTTTGTTCCAAAGTGAAACTCACCAGCCTCGGGAATCTTTCCACCAAACGGGACTTCTCATCACTGGACATGGTGCAGACCAGATGTTTCCGAAGCTTTACTGTGAAAATATTGTCAATTGGCAGTTGGAAAAATGTTAAGGAGCCAAACCAATACAGGCACCAGCTTTGGGAATCTTGAGAAACTCTTTGGGAAGTGGAATCAGAGGAGAATGCAGAACTGTGAACTTTCGGACCGAGCAGAGGCCAGAACATTGACTCTGATGTTGTCGGGACAGGAACTGGTCTGAGACATTGAAATAATTCTCACCCTTGTACATGGGGAATAGAAACTTCATCTGGACTCTGCGACAATGAAAATCTCTGGAACACACAAGGCACTGAGAGGCAAAAAAGATTATCCCTGATGGAGGTGAGCTGGTTCCCAGTGACATGGGTGTGTCTGTCTTGGGATAATCAGACTGTTAAAATGTCTCCATAATGAATGGTTCAGTCTTTCATTTGGAAAGGTAAAACTGATAGAGGACAGTAGTCGTTCAGGGAATGGCACATTGAATTTGGAATTCAGTCACGGACTGCTTTAGAGGATCATCGAATTTATTCGGTTGGAAGTTTCAGCGCATTCGACTGTGAACTGAAACGTCCTTGTGGAACATAGTACAGAATCTTTCCGTTGAATTAGCAGGATCTGGTATTGACTGATGGGGCCACAGCAGGCGGCAGGACGTGGTAACACGAAATAAAAATGCGCTGAGCTCAAACACAAGAAGCATGCTCTTTCGGTATGGTGGATCAACAATACAGCATTTTAAAGAAGTTTAAGCAACGATCCTTCAATGTACAGGACATGCAACGCCAGGATTTGACACCATACTAGTCTCGTTCTTAACAGGCGCTTTAACTAATTCATCAACGGTGTCAGCGCAGACAATGCTGTTCATATCCATATGTGTATTTAATTAGCTGTTCAATCACAGTAACTTGGACATTTGTTACTTTATGAAAGTTGCTCCATAAGAATTTAAACTAACTTCCGCTGATACAGAAAAGAAACATTCACACCTGGACATTCTCCAGTGCAAATGCACAGAAAGAGCCAATCTCGTATTGCGTTCATTTCAAGCTGATATATTCATCTGTTTCGAGCGGAAAATGTGTTGCTGGAAAAGCGCAGCAGGTCAGGCAGCATCCAGGGAACAGGAGAATCGAGGTTTCGGGCATAAGCCCTTCTTCAGGAATTAGGGCTTATGCCCGAAACGTCGATTCTCCTGTTCCCTGGATGCTGCCTGACCTGCTGCGCTTTTCCAGCAACACATTTTCAGCTCTGATCGCCAGCATCTGCAGTCCTCACTTTCTCCTCATATTCATCTGTTTCAGCCGACAGGATAAAGAAGATACGTTTATCCTCTCGGGGCCCATTAACCACGTTAATATGCACAGAGGGAATACAACGCCAAGAGAACAGTATCATTGTGGTGAATTGATCAGCAGTGTTGTGTAAGTCAGTGTAAACAGTCGCCAGTATAGGCTGACCCATTAATGCCAACAGTGAGCCTTGCATCACCATTTCCTCTCTCACTTATAGCCTCACGCCCTCCAGTCATCATTGACTTTCACTTTACTCAAACGCCCTGCTCCACTACTCCCTTCTCCCGATCGCTTGCGGGCGTACACGTAGAACCTGCAGGTGTTCGAAACCCATTAGTGGCGTATCGACGTCACTCAATGGCATCAGTTTCACTGCCCATCCCGAATTACTCCAGTGATTGAGATGATGAGCTACTGTACAGAAACTTGAGTGAACTTAACATAGCGGTACAGCCAAGATGCTGTTAGCGAGGGAGTTCCAGGATTTAGGAATAGCCAGATACCTCCAACTCAGAAAGGCGAGATCCCTGATAGGTGATTTGCGGTCACAGTTTTCTCTTGTTTCTGCTGCTATTGTCCTTAGAGATAGATGTAAACAATCACAGGATTGATTCTGGCAACCAAAATAAAAACCCTGCATCGACCGTCGTTTGTGGAAGTGAGTTCCAAACCTCTCCCAAATATTGTGTGTAGAAGTGCTCAGTAACATCTGTCCTGAATACTCTGAACCTCATTTTCAGACTCATTGCAGAATCCACAGCGAACTGAAACAGTTTATCGCTTCATTTTAGTGTCTTCCATTACTTCTCTCAGGTCACCACTTAACATTCAAAGTTGTCCCAAAAACAGGCTTCATTTGTATATCAGAAACAGAAATGGCTCAGCATGTCTTACATCATCTGTGGGATAGCAAGAGTTAATGTTTCACTTCCGTTTACCATTCTTTGCAACGGACCTGCCTAATTTCTTATCATACCTACAAACGGTAGGAAACCGGAACGGGTGACAGAGTACAGAGATTAGGAAGTTCTGCATTTGCAGTGACATCGGAAGTCTCTATCACTGGAGAAGTGTAAGGAGACGACTGCTCAGTGAACTGATATCGCACTTCCTGTGTCTAAATAAGGAAACCTGTCAGTGAATTGGAGACTTTATTGTTCAAAAGTTAAAATCAAAGAGCAGATCAGCAGCAGACTAAAACAAGTGAAATTGTCATAATGCCTTATAAGGAACGCCAATGAAGACCAGGATAGTGAGGATCACCTTCTCCACATGTTGGAATTGTTTGATGCAGTTTTCTGTGCGACGTTATCTCTCCCTTCAGGCAACTGACAAGCTCCTTGTTTGAAAATCTGTGTTGATGCATCACCAAAGGTGTTGCATTGTACTGTGTGTAAGCAGCTTGTGGAGACTGAGACTGGAGCACTGCTCATATTTTTTTTTGTTTTTTATTCAAATTTCTGAGAAATGAAGAAGCTTAATAACAAGCTTAATCCCAGTTTTGGAGAAGCATTGCTCATCAGTACATGATAATCAGCTCACGTGAGGATATTCCAGAATTGATATCAGAGACCTAATTCAAACCCTGCAACGATAGAGGCCATGAATTCTAAGTTGAAATTCTATGTCTAATGCCTTTAACCCATTACAACTTACCATGGAAAATCCCTTCCGATTCGCCTCTACCCCGTAGGGAAGTAAAGCTGCTATTCTTATTTGCTCCAAGATACATGTGACTCCAGACGCACAGAAACTGGATTGGTTGTTGCAGGTCAGTTATCTAAACTCCAGGACCTCACTTCAGGAATTATTCAAGGTTCTGTTCGTTAATAAATGTTCAGAGTTCAGCCGCATTCTTACCTCCATAACTCCTGATGCATTCCATTTCACAATGCAGCAGAATTCTGGCAATGTGAAGGCCTGTGCAAACAAGTGAAATTAATTTCACACATCCTGATTAAGATAATCTAATCAATACCTCTGGAAATTCAATGGTGTTGCCATTACCTCGTCTTCAACGATCAAAAATCTGGGGATTACTATTACCCCCAAAACGAACTGTCCTCCCTACATAAATAATGTGGCTACAAGAGCAGGCCAGACGGCAAGAAAACTGCCATCAGTCATGGGCTTTCTGACTCCAATCGCTTCTCTAATACCGAGAAGGCTCACGTCAAGTGTGTGATGGAATATTCCCCGATTGACTGAACAAATATATCGACAACATACCTCAAGATGTTGGACAGTGCCATTATGAAACATTCGTACAAAAGGATAATGCTGCGGACATTAAATAACTGAAATGAAAGCAGAAAGTGCTGGAGAAGTTCAGCAACTCGAACAGCATACTTGGGGAGAAAGACAGTTAACGTTTTGAGGCCAAAATGACTCTTCTTCAGAACAGTACTGAAGAGAGGACATGTAGGACAAGAAATATTACTTCTCTTTCACAGTTGCTAACAGGTCGGCCGAGTTTCTTCAGAACGTTCCATTCCATGGCACTTGAGCCAGTTCGATTGGCACTTTATGTATAATTTCAATCAATTCACCACTGTCGCAGCTTTTTGATTCATCAACAATTTCCATTTGACAGCACACTCCAACTCTAGTACTACTATCGTCCTAAAGACAAAGGAAGTAAACGAATGGGAAAATCATTACCTGTATGTTCCCTTACAAGCTACTAAACATCACAATTGGATAGGTATTCCTTCAGTCAGTCCTTCACTGTCCCAGTGGATCAGAGGGTTGCTCTCCTCCACCACTTCAAAACATCCAAATAGTTTAATGAACTGTTTAAAGAAACTTTGTCAAACTCAATTGTTAGAAGGCCAACACTTACTGGGAGGTGACAAAACCTTCACAAAAATCGAACGCTTAAGCTACAGAGTTAAGAGGAGCAGTTTGGAAATATGTATCCCTGTGTTCTTGCGGCAGATTCATGTCATCAGACATTTGAGATAGGCTGAGTCAGCAACTTGCCATGAATAGAAATGATGAATTTGGTGATGCATTTTCACTGGAGGTATTTTCCAGCCATGATTCTGTTTCAATTAAATTTGCATAGTCGTTAATTCCAATTGAGATGAACACTTGCCAGTTAACTTTGACACAGATACTCAGCGTGAATCCAACATTCACCATTTTACTAGCAAGCTGCTCAGTTGTACCATGTCTTACGCTGTTAAAGTACCGACATTATGAAATAGAATCATACCACCCCTACAGTGTGGAAACAGGTCATTAGGCCCAAGTTCACACGCAACCTCCAAGGAGTATTCCACCCACAGCAATTTACCTTCCCTATTCCTTTGCACTGCTCCTGACCAACACATTCTGGAGAATGAGGTACAATTTAGCATATCCAATTTATCTAACCTGCATGTCTTTGGACTGTAGTAGGAAACTGGAGCAACCCGAAGAAACCCATGCAGACCCAGGGAGAATATGCGAACTCTAAACGGTCGCCTGAGGCTGGAATCGATTCCAGGTCCTTCATGCTGTAAGGCAGCAGTGCTAACTAACGAATCACAAAAGCAAACTTCAAACTTTAGTGGAGCCATTCTTCCGAATAAGCCTGATATCAAAGACATACACGTCTCCATAGCCATTTTGCAGCAAAAGGTAGACATAAGTAGACTAGACAAACTCCAGCACGTGGCTGAAGGTGATCAGTTAAAGGATGGATGTTTTATCATCATTTATGAGCAGCTGACTAAGCTGCGCTACTTAAAGGCTGCAGCAGGAAGTCCTCAATCAAATATGTTCTTCTTACCATTCGTCCTGCTAAGACTGCGGTATTTATCTTCATTTAGGCTATGTTATATATTTTCGGTTACACCATTCTCCTGTTAGAAGGCATCCCCCGAGATTTTATTCAAATGACTTTGCCTGTTTGAAGTTTGTAAAGTCTCTCAGATACTGCCAAAACCTCTTCAAGAGGCTTCCCCTCCCAGAATCAGATCTTTCCTTCGAACTTCCCCTCATTGTCAGTCCTACACCATAGAAACTAACTGGAGACAAATACATGCATGATGTCACCGAACAGGCCATCACCGCGCTCCACTCTCTCCCAGGGAGCAGCACGGCTCAGCGTTGGTGATCGATGCCTTACAAATCCACTTGGGATGATGGGAAGAGTGGTTGTCATCTACCTATCCACGATCAAAATGAACCTGAATCTGAGAAGTTACCATTCCAATCAGTTTGAAGTACATGTATTAAATGTAGATAAATGAGACTAATTCGACTGTTTATGATATAGATTAAGAAACACAAGATTTGATCTTAATGGTAAAAAGCTGTGATTTCCGAAGCGTGAACACTGAATGCACAACTTTAAATTGCATAAGTGCAGACTTCGAGGTGTAGCTCCTGTGTGAGAATTGGAATATCATTTGCAGACATTCAAAACGACACCTGGAAACATTATTTATCTTTCGGACTGTCTGGAAAATCGCACGATCGCAATAATTTTCGTAAAATCCCAATTGTGTGGAAGTAGGCCTTTCGGTCTATCAAGCCCATACCAAAGCAGTGAAGATTATCCCAACAAAAAACACTTCCTAATCGATCCCCTTCCAGTTTCTCTCAGCGAAATAACCTGAAGTCCACATACCTGGACAAGTTGGGTATTTTCCATTTGGCAATCCACCGAAACTACACAGATTTCATAATGTGGGAGGAAAACTCACGCACACATGGGGGGAATACAAGCACCATACAGACAGTCGCCACAGGATGGAATTGAACTGGGTCCCTGGCACCGTGTGGCAGAAGTCCGAAGCATGTTTATTCTTCCGTCAGCTCACTGGGTTCAAGATAAATGACATTTAAACAACTCAGACAAAGCTTTGAAGCATATATCGTCCCTTGAAGTATGTTTTTCTTTGAAATGGAACCACATTCCAAAGTACATACATTGCAAAAGAACCGCTTGAACCTTAAGATTTCATCACGAACAACAACGAGTTCAGAATTACATGCGGCAGCAGGAGTAAATGAGCTTGAACATAGTGTGGAGGGGAAAGTGCGTGTAGTGGTGTTTCCATGTACCTGCTGTGGAGGTTGCGGTTTTGGACTGCGATGGACCAATTCAGAAATCACACCAGGTTATAGATTCACATGTTTATTTGAAACAACAAGATTTCGGAACAGAGCCCTTTCGTTAGGTGAAGTGGGAGGGAATAACACAGAACACTGAATTTAAGGGAAGAGAGATCAAGGGCAGACAGATCAAAATATCAGTCAAATTGTGGGAGCAGTGTGTCAAAGACTTCGTCTCTGCAAGTGAACAAGAGTGTCCGACAGTGTGAGTAATGTGTCAATAACTGAGTGCCAACAGAATGATTGACCTATTATCCAACAAAATGAGGCAGAGAGATAATCACAAACCGTTAAAATAAAGTCGTACTGGAGACAAATCAAGGCACTGGAATGACATGGAACAGAAACAGAAGCAACTGGAAAACAGCTCCACAACAAAAACACCAGAGGAAGGGTAACCAGTTCCGAAACATTAACTCTCATGTTCCTCCACAGATGTCCCCAGAGCAGCGAAACACCTGCCCCCTTCGCCACGATGCCCCAGTCTCGTTCCCGCACCCCGCCCAGTAACCCTTGCCCTTGCTCCTGATTTACAGCATTCCCAGTTCTTCTGATTTTTCTTTGGCTCGAGTCGCATGCCGCGAGTCTGACCCAAATTATCAGTTAGCCAATATTGAACAAAGTGATTAAGGGAGAGAGACAATAACAACTTGTCACGGGGATGGTATGAAAACAGAACAATAAGGAAGATTTCACAGAGACAGAACAGTGTGGTGGGTCTTCCCCGACTGGGTGTGAATAATCCTGTCTGGTAACTATTATGCCGTTACCATTCATCCATTGGCATACCATCTGCATGGTCTCGCCAATATACCATTACTGGGTATCTTGTGGTATCTTGTGGTATCATTGCCTGCTGCATATGTGACAAACAACATTGCCTGAGTCACATGAGTATCTGTCGTGTACGTGGTGGGTGGTGTACCAACGGGTGATGGTAGTGTCCATGTCTTGCAAAGGTTGCGAAGGTATGGTGCTGTGTTGTTGTGGTTAATGCTATGTGAAGGCTGAGTAGTTTACTGTAAACGGTCGTATGTTATAATTTTGCTGGGTGTTTGAAGGTGAGAATTGAAGTCTTGGGGATGTTCTTAGTGAGATGCTCATCATCATCGGTGACATGCTGAATCCTGTGAAGAACGTGCTGAGCTCCAGGAATGTACTGACGATGAAAGATACTCTGTTAGTCGCATCCTCTGTCTGTCTTCTGACGAGTTCACAGCAGATTTTCACTGTGGCACACCGGAACTGGCGATCAATCATTTCAACATGTACCCCATTATCATGAGTATATCCTTCAAAATCTTTAGGTGTCTGTCGCATTATTCCTCATCTGAGCGGTTCCTGTGCAGGTGAAGCGCTTGTCCTTACGATATGGCTTCTTTAATATATTTAGGGTGGAAGCTGGAGAAGTGCAGTATCGTGTAGTTATCCTTGGGCTTGCGGTGGAGTGAGATACTGAGGTGTTATTTCTTAATTTTGGTTTGTGGTCGATTCGGTTGTATCATCCTTATAAATGGAATAGGCATTCAGTTAAAACCACGAACAGAAATACCAGGAGAATCTCAGCAGATCTTACAGCGTCTATTCAGAGAGAATTAGAGACAAATATTTCAAAACTTCATCTGAACTCGGTAATCTCCCACAGGCACTGCCAAACTGGTTAGTTTCGACAGCAGTTTCTGTTTTTGCTTCAGATTCCCAGAATCCACAGTTCTTTACAGTAACCATTAAAGCAATGCAGAAACTTTTTTTTATCGTTCGTCATACCAAAGGTTTCTGCTTGGAAAACATTTTCCTGACGCCATTAGAAACACGAAACGGTGCTGCACAGAAAACAGGTGCATTATGAACATCAATCGCTGTCGCCCTGGGGCTATTGAACCAGTAACATTTCAGTTAACAGTCGAGTGAGCTGATATTTCCAACCTAACACCTTGGACGATCCTCGAAAGCAGTCTGTGATTGACCTCCAAATTCAGGCTGCCATTCCCAGAACGACAACTGTACTCTATCAGTTTTACTTTTCCGAAATAAGGACTGGGACATTCATAATGGAGACATGGGAACAGTCTGATCCCATCCACGACAGACACACCCATGTCACTGGGAACCAGCTCTGCTCCAATCGGGAACATCTCTCTTCGAACCTCTCAGTATCTTGTGTGGTATCGAGTATTTTCATTGTCCCAGTGTCCATACACGGTTTGTATTCCTCATGACCGAGAATTACTTCAATGTCTCCAATCAGTTCTTGTCCTGAGAACATCAGAATCAATGACCCGTCCTCTTAAAGAACGGGAAGTTGTCCTGACTGATTCCTATCAGTCTGACAATTCACCCTTGTTCATTCTCCTCTGAGTCCTTTTCCCAGGAGTTTCTGAAGATTCACGAAGCTGGAGACTGGGTGACGTGCTTTGCCTTCTTGACATTTTTTCACCTGACAAGTGACAATATTTTCCCAAATTCTGTTCACAATCGCCTGTATTTCACCATGTCCAGGGATGAGATGTCCCGTTGTGGAGAGATTCCCGATGTTGGTGAGTTTCGCTTTGGAGCAAAGATGGTTTGTCAGCAATATCCTGCGGCTATTTATAATGATGGGAAAATTAATGGTGGGGATTGGTTCTTCGACGAGCGGGGATGAAGTGTTGCCACTGACCAGAGTTAGTGAACGGAGGACTGGGGTAAAAGGAATCTATTCAAAAGCAGCACTTCAGCACAGTACATTCAAAGAATACTGCAAAGTCTCGATGGGTTTGGCAGGAACTGTGAAAAGAGAAACGGAGATAATGTTTTAAGTGTGTTGCGTTTTTGATTAATAACTTGAGTTTGCTAAGTCTAATCAACTGACTGGTCTTGTTTGTTGAGACGAGATTTCTGAACTGTGAGTGAAAACTCGTCCTGCATTACATCATCAAAAACGGAGCCAGCAGAATTCGAACCTGTGGAGGGAAGCCCCAATGGATTTCTAATCCATCACGTGTATCACGCGGCCATGACTACACGCGTGCAATGCTGCCTTAGTATGTCTTGTGTAACGGAAAGTTCCAACCTGAAACACCAGGATTTGGCTTTTCCTGGTACCCCAGTATTCGCTGTCAGACTCTCTTGCTTTCGAAAGGAGGAGGATGCTGGGGTGCCAAGAAAAGCCAAATCCTGGTGTTTCAGGTTGGAACTTTCCATTACATAAGACATACTAAGACAGCATTGCGTGCATGTAGTCATGGCCGCATCAATTTGAATTACACACATATTGATGAGAGATAAAGTGGATGGGTCGGATCCATTTTCATGCGCAGAGAGGTGAATAAACACAGCACTGGATCGCGAAAGAAAAATGCCCTTGCATTGGGGCGGCACGGTGGCACAGTGGTTAACACTGCTGGCTGATAGCGCCAGAGACCCGTGTTCAATTCACCGCCTCGGGCGACTGACTGTGTGAAGTTTGCACGCTCTGCGTGTATTTCCTCCGGATGCTCCGGTTTCCTCCCACAGTCCAAAGATGGTCAGGTCAGGCGAATTGGCCATGCTAAATTGCCCGTAGTTTTAAGTAAGGGGTAAATGTATGTATGTATGTGTGGGTGGCGCGGCGGTGTGGACTTATTGGCCCAAAGGGCCTGTTTCCCCACTGTAAGTAATCTAATTTTTCTGGCCCTATTCACTGGCAGTAGAATTACGCTCATTGAAGTCTTCTTGAAAAAAAATCACCACTGGCAAATCTGATGTGCAAATTAGGTCTACTATTTTTAATCAGAGGTCAAAATATGAAAATGTTTCAAATATACGGAGCGGCACTGGAGAATGCAGACCTACCTTCAGGGGCTTATTCTGCTCTGATGTACGCCCCCGAGAAATTGGGACGAGAGTGCGTTCTCACAGCTGAAGGGATCAAACATTTAAGAAAATGATAAGGAGGATATTCACTCTTTCAGAGGGTAGCAAATCTGTGGGTTTCCTAACAACAGAGGGCTGTGAAGGCGAGGTGTATTCAAGGCTGTGATAGACAGACATGGAGCATCATGGAGATGAGGATAAAAACGGGGGTTGAGAATTAACCAAATCAGCCATGATCTCATTGAATGTTGTCTCAGACTTGATAGGCTAAATTGCTTCCATCTGCTCTCATATCTTTGCCGGCATTTGGAAGATACCGGACACCATTTTAAAAGAAGAAAAGCACAACTTTAGGGAGAGGTGGTTGCAATCAAACTGAATCAAAATTAGTTATTGAGCGAAAAATCACACTTGGCATGTTTCCAGATTTCTTTGCTAGCATGACGAACGGAGTTGATCAAGGTCGTCTGATTGTACTTGGGCATGAAACAAACAAAGATTAGTGACATAATATTCATTTTCTTTATGTCAAATGTAATATCTTTCCTGATGGTCACAACAAAGGAGATGGTTTCCAAGAAAAGACAGAGACTAAGTCAACTGTAAACTAATCGATGACCAAAATATGGCTCGCGTTGTTCTCTGGGACAGATATGATTTATTCATTATTGTCATCCAAACTTTTTTTTTTCCATTGAACCGTGAGTGGGAGATGGGAAGCTAAGATCACCCGTAACTATTGCCATCTTTTATCACTCACATGTAGTATTTTTTCTGTACGTTGTGGTTACTGCGAGTGCACTTGTAAACTACACCTGCGGATGACTTCTTCCCTCACTGGTCCTCATTTCTACACAAACACGTTTTACATCCTTATCTCCTGAATCAAGGTAATATGCAACCAATTGATAAATGTCACTAATACCTTGGCATTTCACACGCCTCCGTTTGTCACTTTCCAATGTAAATTAATAATTTGCCGTGTTGCAATTTCACACAATAAGAGATAACAAAATACAGGGAGGTGTACCAGGTTTGCAAACGCACGTTATTGAAGCTAAAACGCAGGTTTCTGCCCAAAATACGATCACGGAAGCATGCACCGAACCGTCAGGAAGCACACAATAAGTCCAGTTTCAGAGGGCATGACAGGAACAGCACCAGAAAAATCACCAAATTCCTTCTCTCGGCTAATATTTTGGATGTACATCTCAATGAGCAATCGCGTTTTACGTATGTTCCAACAGTAGTTACAACACAAGGAATTATCCAGTGCTGCAGACGGTCCAAGCCCCTGAATCAGAAATACTCAATTCCCTACATACAACTACAAGAACATCTGCCTGTGGCGTATACGGGCTGGCTGAAGTTCATTATTGCAGCTCGCGAGTTGTCCGACTCTTTCTCCGATATAGTGTTTCGTGCAGTCCCTGCGTGGAATCTTGACAACCACATTTGTCCTGCTCAAGTTGGGCATTGGATATTGTTTTCTGGTGAGCTTTCCCTCAGCGAGGCTGTTGGGTGATGTGCTGTCCTAAATCCGTGTGTTCAGAGGAGTCTGGCTATCAGTTTCCAGAAATTTATTTTAATAAAGGGAAGCATTTTGTTTCAATTGCTTTATGGCATATCCTTGTTGACAATTTAGTGTGCCAGACATCTGGGAATGCAGTTGTGGGATACATATTCTTGGCAAAGAATTTGTGTGGCCGTCACTAATTGCCACGGCCAGCTGTCCCGAGTAGCTATACGTACAGACAGCAAGCATCCTGAGAGCAGCACAACAGTAATAGGAGAGGGCAATCAGAAAGCAGCCAGAGGATTTCTAGAAGCAGGGCACCCATCCATGGATTCCATCAATAAACACATTGATCAGGATCCAATCTGCAATACCAACAAGCGGACCCAGCGGCAATGAAACTAAATCAATTCCAACCGCCACAGGACAGGAGGCTTCACAACAAGCTCTGCAACCCCAAGGATGTTACCCAGAACTGTGAGGATCCCACTTCCCAGCACCGCAAAACGTTCCAACAACATCTCCATGAAGCACACGAGCTTTGCATCTTTCTGCTCCAAAGCACTCCGATTTTTCACAGCAGAGAATTGTACACTGAACTCCCGCGTGCAAGGTGAGGATGCCAAATCCAACACGATCAATAATGACAGTGAGAGCGAGGGCAACAATTTCCATTGTCATATGGACAGCCACAAACACTCTCTTTGAAAGGTACCTTTAAATATGAAAGTCTGTGCAGCAGTATAATCGGGGAACAAAGTAGCCTGCGCTGGGTATTCATATTTCAGACAATTTCCTTTGTTCACCGTTTTCACTGAAAGTGAATGGATATTACCATTTCATTGCTGATATGAAACCAGATTCTACATTGTATCTGCTCGCCGGTTTTGTTGTTGCAGTGGCGATGAGACATGTTTTTTGTATTTCTCGCATTTCCTTCATTACTGTCCTGGTGATGGGGGCTGGTGGTTGGTCCTCTCGATGAGGTTTAGTCATCAGCGCATTGTTGACCTAATTTCATCACGAGTGCAATTGGTAAACTTCATTTTTCATGGATTATTGCTGTTCCGTTTTGTTTTATGTTTGTTGAGCACTTCCTGTGACTTGGCAATGCACTAAATCTCCAGGTTGTCCTGAATTGCTTCGCTGCTATTTCTCTGAGCAGTTCATGACATAATCGGCTTGCACTGCAGCAAAGGCAGCATGAATGCTTCGGTGTGTCTGACAATGGTCCACCCTTTCTGTTTTGCTTCTGTTCCACATGAAGAGCTGTCAGTTTCTGGATTCGTTGGAGAGCTGAGGGGGGTAACATTATCCTTGCGGAATTATTCTTCAGCCAAACTCTTTGATGGCAAAGTTGGGAAGGTGCCAAACGAATGGTCATTGGCAGCAAAAGTCCGGAAAGACCCTCATTGCTGGGTCAACTCGTCCCATCCACCCTCCAGAAATATAGACAAACGCGCTGACTGCATAACAAACAGAGTGCATTTTTTTGCAAATGGTCCAATAAAACTGGTGTCAGCTGCGGGAGCACACCAAAGATGCCGAGCACGGAAAAAGACCCTACTATCGAACCTGTCCCTGCTGAACAGATAACCGAAATTAATTGAACCATGTTTGCCAAAATGTGTTCCTTATCTCTCCGAACGCTTCCTGTCTATATACCCATTCGGATGCCATTGAATTTGCATTAACTGTGGCAAATCATTCTGCACACACAAAAATGTCTGAGTGAACTCGCTGAGTTTCTGCATGACACCATGACCAGACTTTGGGCCAAAGTTGGAAACTGCGACTAGACTAGATGGCTCTCTGATTCGCCGCAATGAACAATGGGCGGAATGGCCTTTTCCCACTTTGTAAACCTTCGAAGACAAGTTGAAAATAATCTGCAAGGAAAATGTTCTTGTGAGGATTTACTTGTGAGGATTCGGTACTCTCAGCAGGTGAAATACTGCAGAGTGTGAAAATAGATAAGTCAGCTGAGCCGGATGGGATCTATCTGATGTTGTTGAGCAAATGCACTGCAGGTAGGTACAAATCAAGCTGATGCTAACAACGGCTCGTTTTGAGCCGCTAATTTGCAGTGAAGTGGCAGCGCCAATAAAAGGTGTCACGCATCTCGTCTAATTCCACATCCAGAGCTCGAAATGACCGGAGGTCTCTCGCTGAGTATCTGCAGGGTCTTGCTTGGACGACACCATGACACTTTTTCACTGGAGTGGATCATGAAATCGCGTCGTGACTGTGAATAAAACGATGGAAACTTCCAGCAGAGAAGGAGGCGACCCTGAAGCAGGCAGCTGAGGACAAATGTTTCTCCTTTGCCAGTGAAAGGCTCTGCTTCAAAAATTGGAAACTTCGAAGTGAAGCAGTGTTGGTGATTATCTTCGCTGCTTGTTCATCTTTTTCATTCTGATTCCGTGAAAGTCCATGGAATTACATATCGACATTCTGCCAACGGTTGGCTCGTCTCTTGGGCCAGTGGCATAATGGATAACGCGTCTGACTTCGGGTCTGAAGATTGTAGGTTCGAGTCCTACCTGGCTCGAGGGGAATGTTTTGCTTTGACTGTCGTCTACGTTGACGCTCCGCTGTGAAGCCCTTGCGGGACGTCGCCTCTGTGCTTTCTCATTTAAAACTTGCATTTGTCCTGTTGTCCATATCAAATTCCAGCTCTCCACAACGGACACCTCCGTCAGTTTGGGGGTATCTTACTGTGTGTCTCCCTCTGTGGGTGAAAATGAGCATGAGTTCCTCAAAAGGCTTACAATTCGTTGTGGAAGTGTCATACTTTTGCCCCGTTATTGTGCCATTTAAGAACATAGGATAACCTCATTGAAATTTGCCCTTGAAACATTAGAACACACGAGACTTTGGGCCAAAGTTGGAAACTGCGACTAGAACAGTGGCACAGTGGTTAGCACTGCTGCCTCACAGCGCCCGAGAATTGGGTTCAATTCCCGCCTCAGGCGACTGACTGTGTGGAGTTTGCACGTTCTCCCCGTGTCTATGTGGGTTTCCTCCGGGTGCTCCGGTTTCCTCCCACAGTTCAAAGATGTGCAGGACAGGTGAATTGTCCATGCTAAATTGCCCATAGTGTTAGTTAAGGGGTAGATGTAGGGGTATGGGTGGGTTGCACTTCGGGGGATCGGTGTGGACTTGTTGGGCCGAAGGGCCTGTTTCCACACTGTAAGTAATCTAATCTAAAAACGGATGGCTCTCTGATTAGCCGCAATGCACACGGACGGAATGGCGTTTTCCCACAATCTGCAACGGAAATGTTCAGAAAGGGTGTTTTATTTACATCAAATACTATAGTATTTATCGCTTTGTCTTGTTATTTACTTGTGAGGATTCGGTACTCTCAGCACCGTGGCCCGGATCGTATTCCCGCTCATGGAATGGTTGTATTGTTCAGCAAACATGTCGGTGTACCAGTACTTCTGCCGATTTATCCGATGCTGGCATGTCATTGGTTTTGTCCAAAACATTATGAAGGTTAACATAAAACAAATAGCTGCAGTTTCTGGAAATCTGATCAAAAAACGAAAATTCTTTGCGGAACGCAGCAGGACTGGCAACAGAAAGGTCTACTTGCCTGCTCTTCGGATGCTGCCTGACCTGCTGTGCTTTTCCAGCATCACTCTGATCTAAAATCTGGTTTCCAGCATCTGCAGTCCTCACTTTTGCCTAGTTCCTTCAGTGTCGCGAGTTCCCAATTCAAGAACTCCATCTCTAGCGGTTTCATGTCTGTACCTCCATGCTGAGGAGTTGAAGAGTGAAGAAAAGTAACTCACCCCTCCATCTCTGGGGTAATTAGGGACTGAAAATGAATCGTGTCACATTGAAATATATCTAGATGCGACTTAATCTTTGTCTTTTATTGGGAACCATCTCTTTCATTGTAACCATCAGGAAAGAACATTTCGTTCGCCAGAAAAAGAAATGAATATGTCACTAACCTTTGTTTGCTTCAGATCCAAGAATACTCACATCAATAGCTCCCTTGCTTACCTCTGCTGGTCATGTTCGCAAAGAGATCTAGCAAATTGCCAAGTGTGATTTTCCTTTCAATAAATAATTTTGACTCAGTTTGGCTGCAAATATCTTTTCCTACCTTTGTGCTTTTCTTCTTTTACATTGGTGTCTCGCACCTTACAAATGACAGCAAAGGTATGAAAGGAGATGGGAGCATTTCGCTCATCAAGTCAGCGAGAGCTTTTTATGAGATCACGGCTGATTTGGTCAATGCTCAACCCTGCTGCGCTGTCTGTAGTCATGGCCGAGAGGTTAAGGCGATGGATTGGAAATCCATTGGGGTTTCCCCACGTAGGTTCGAATCCTCCTGACTACGTTGTGAATGCTTTCCTGCCGGAACAATTTTCGCTCAAAGTTCAGAAAACCTATTTTGCAAACCAGTCCGGTAATTTGATTAGACTTGGGAAACTCGAGTTCTTCATCAGAAATGTACCATATTTAAAACATTATCTCTGTTTCTCTTTCCAGATACACTGCTCGACACATCGGGTTTCTGCAGTTGTTATTGAACTTCCTGAACAGAAGTGCTGCTTTTCATTAGATTCCTTTCATCCCTGTCCTCTGTTATCTGACTCGGGTCAGTGGCAATACTTCCTCCTGCTCGTCAAAGTGCTCATTTCCCACCGCTCCCTCTCCCATCATTGCAAACAACCGCAGGAAAATGCCACTTAACCATCTTTGTTCACTTTGTTCCAAAATGAAACTCACCAGCCTCAGGAATCTCTCCACCAAACGGGACTTCTCATCCCTGGACATGGTGCAAGCCAGAGGATTGTGAAGAGATACTGTGAAAATATTGTCAGTTAGCAGTTGGAAAAATGTTTAAGAAGCAAACGATATAATTTAGGCTCCAGCTTTGGAAATCTTGACATACTCTTTGGGAAATGGAATCAGAGGAGGATGAAGAAGTGTGAACTGTCGGACCGAGTAGAGGACGGGACATTGACTCTTATCTTCATGTATTTTTCACATTTTCCCATATTGCTGAGTATCATGCACATGTAGGTATATATTCAAGTCACTGTTTCAGGTAACGTCTGACCCCTCTATCTCTCTTTACTGAGTGTGGACATCTTTCATTCATTAATGGGACATCGGTGTTGGTGGCTGGGCCTGCATTTATTTCCCTTTCCGAGTTGCTCTCGAGAAGCAGTTGGGGAACTGCCTTTCTCAACCCATGCACTTCGATGTGCTGTCAGCTGCCAGTGCTCAGGTCTGTCTGGTTTCACTTCTTTGAGAACTTGCAGTGTTATATCTGAATGGTTGGCTTGGCCATTGCAAAGGGCATTTGAGAGTCTGCCATTTCTGAGGGTCTGGAGTAACATGTAAGTCAGACCAGTGAAGATAGCAAGTTTCCTTCTGTGGAGGACACTAGTGAGCCAGGGTTTTTTTTTATTTTTGACAGCAATCAATATTTCATTAGATTGCTAATTCCAACTATTTTATTGAATTCAAATTCCAGCATCTGCTGTGGTGGGTTTGAAGTCCGGGTTTGGGTCATTGTGTGATGTACTTAGCAGGCTGAATGACATCAAGCTGTTCGTGTGTAAATCCTGAGAGGGCAGAATGGTCTCCTCCTGTCTCATTATAATGTTGATGACTGGCTGAATGGGATCGTCCTTTATCTCTGTAATATTACAGAGTTCATACGAGAACAACACATGAGGCAGGAGCAGCAGCTGGCCATTCAGCCCGTCGTGCCTGCTGCACCATTCAGAATGTGTATTGGTGATGTGATTATAACTAAACACCCCTTTCCTCCCTGTTCCCAATAAACATAGAATATCTTGTTCATCAAAGTTCTATGATACCCAACCTTGAGCGTTTTCAGTAACTGTTACTTCGGCATGAGAACGCCACAGATCACAGAACCTTAAGGAGAAAGGAACATCCCTGTCTCAGTCTGAAATGGGAAGGCCCTTAGTCTCAAAATGTGTTACCCTAAAACCAATCGCCAATCTTTTGAGATGAAAATGGATGATAATTAGGAACAGATATTGGCCATTCAGTCCTTGAAACCTGTCTTTGTTGCCATTAACACTCGTAAATCACATACTCACCAATTTGAGTCTCCACTGAAATTGCGGGAAGACAATCCCAGGCACCGAAAGATCATATCAGCATGAGACACTGGAGCAGAATTAGATCATTCATCCCATCTAATCTGCCATGGCAATTGATCACCGCTGAAATATTTCTCAACTCCATTCTCCTGCCTTCTCCAACTGACCATTGATCACTTATTAATAAAAATGTTAAAACTCTGTATTAAAGACATTATCTGTGCCTGTACGTGGGGGGTTTGTTCGTGTGTTTGTGTGTAAATGTCCATATCCACGTGCATATCTCTTGTGCATGTGTTATGTCTGTTAGTGTCAGAATCTAAGTTCGTGTGCACCACTGTTGCATCTTTTTGCAACGTTGTTTTTCAAGAAGATACATTGAAATTGGAATCAATCTCCTTCCAGCTCTCTTTCCGTCCGTCCCAGCATTGTGTGTGTGTGTATGTCGGGGGGGGGGGGGGGGGGGGGGAATTAAGTTGTGTGTGTTGATGGTGCTGTCAGCTTGGATGGTGCTGTGAGCTGCTTCCCTCCCTCTCTCCCTCCCAACTGCGATGGAAAAAAGATCTAAAACAATCATGATAGAGATTGATATAAATTCTGCATTATAAACACAGGGATTAAAATCACTGTGACAATCTCTGACACAGGCAGAGACACACTGTGGCACTCTCTGATACTCTCCAACACACTGTGACGCTCTCTGAGACACACTGTGACACTCTCCGACACTCTCTGTGACATACTGTAACGCTTTCTAGCACTTCTGAAACACTCTGTGACACTCTCTGACAGACGGTAACACACTCTCTGACACCGACAATGACACTTTCCGACTCTCCCTGACTCTCTGAGACATACTGTGACACTCACTGAGACACAAAGTGACACTATCTGACTCTCTCTGCAACTCTCTTAGACACACTGTGACACTCTCTGATTCTCTCTGACACTCTCTCAGATACAATGTAACACTCTCGGATTCTCTCTGAAACACACTGTGGCACTCGCTGACAGATTGTTTGAGACACACTGTGACCCTCTCTGACTCTCTCTGAAACTCTCTGTGTCACTCTATGACACTGTTTGAGACACACTGTGACACTCTCTGAGACACTCTGTGACACTCTGTGACTCTATCTTCCACACTGGAACACTCTTTCTCCCCGTGTCTGTGTGGGTTTCCTCCGGGTGCTCCGGTTTCCTCCCACATTCCAAAAATGTGCAGGTTAGGTGAATTGGCCAGGCTAAATTGACCCTAGTGTCAGGTAAGGGGTAAATGTAGGGGTATGGGTGGGTTGCTCTTCGGCGGGTCGGTGTGGACCTGTTGGGCCTGTTTCCACACTGTAACGTAATCTAATCTCATCTAAAAATCTAAACACTATGTCGCTCTCTGTCCCTCTCTGAGACACACTGTGACCCTCTCTCACTCTCTCTAAAACTCTCTGTGGCACTCTCTGACACTGTCTGAGACACACTATGACACTCTCTGACTCTCTCTGAGACACACTGTGACACTTTGTGGCACTCTGTGACTCTATCTGTCACACTGGAACACACTATGTCACTCGCTGCGCCTCTCTGAGACGCACTGTGACACTCTCTGGGACACACTGGGTACACTGGTGAGTTCACACATTCTCTCTCTCACATACACGCATTTGTATACTCTGCTCCCTCGCACTCACTGTATACCTGTTATAGCACCAATCCCCTAACAAGGCTCATGCTCCACCACTCTCACTACTGCATGCAGCACCTTCCCTCTCTTTCTGTCTTGCCTTTCTAATGCCCCCCACATAGTTATAGAATATTCTGGGGAATCCTAATTATGGAATGTTCCCGTATTGTTCCAACCTATTCCCAGTTTCAGGAAAACGGCTGTGCCCCAGTGTGTAACACGTAAGAGGATGGAGTAGAGATGTACGTTTTTCAAATCACACGCAATTAAAATCCACCATGAGGCCATTCAGTACTTCAAATATGTTCCAACGTTCAATTCGTTTGGGGGTGTTCTGATCGTTTTCTCAGCTCCATGTTACAGGAAGTTTCAGTCATTCAACCCCCAGCTTCCTGTTACTGAGCAGACGATTCTCAGTCACTTCATACCCCGGGTTTCTTCTAGCATGTGTTCAGAAGACATTTCCCATGGAGATGGATTCTCCTAACAATATATTTCATCTGATTTATAAATTCATGCAACAATCAGCATGCTTTCCACAGACCATTCAAAAACATGCACTTATTTTATGGTTATCGGTATCCAATCACAATTAGTCATTCTGGTTATTTCACTTGTCTCACCTTATTGTATTCAGCCAAAGACAGCTTCCAAACATTTGTCTCATTATAAAATACAACTTCTAGCACAGAACATTTTTGTCTCAAATACACCTTTTTCCTTGTCATTAAAATTTCTCTTGCCCTTTTTTCTGCGGCTGATTCTATGTGTAGTAGTTACACAGTCTCCCACTCAGATGGCTGGATGGTTGGTTTGTGATGCAGAGGGAGGTCACCAGTGCAGGTTCAATTCCCCACACTGACAGAGGTTGCCATGAAGGGGATGCTCTCTCAACCTCACCCCATCACCCGTGTGGTGACCTTCAACGTAAACCACCATGAGTGGTCTCTCTAATGATAGTTATTTGGGACTCTAATCTATCAATGTTAGCATTTTAACTTATTAGCAAAATAATTTATTGAAAAATATATTATTATTATTATTATTATATTATAGCAATAACAAAACAACTCAAATAACTGGACACAATTACACCCATGTGCATGTATATATAAAATAAGTTAAAGTCTCTAAACGGACAGAAGAAAAACAAAAATAAACAATAAGTAATAAATAAATAATATGGCTCAGCATAACAAAGTGATAGCTCTCGTTCTTCGAGAGCATGAACTGATACACATTCATACGTTCATAATTCCTAATATGTGATTCATTAGACAAAATCGTTATGGCTATATAAAAGCCCTTTTTAGAGTGGCAGGTACGCCTGTATCGCGGTAATCCAAAAAGGGTTCCCATACCTTATATAAATCTCTGCTTTCCGGTGCACCATACTGGTGAGAATGTCCAAAGGGATATTCTCCATGATGAGCGAACAACCACCCAACAGACCCGGGGGATTTTCAGACATCCAAAACTTCAGAATATTTTTCCTAGCACAGGAAGTATGAGGGAGATACTAAAGGACTATTGTGCATCATTATTTACTGTGGAAAATGATATGGAAGATATAAAATGTAGCGAAATAGATGGCGACACCTTGCAAAATGTCAATATTACAGAGGAGGAAGTGCTGGATGTCTTGAAACGGGTAAAGGTGGATAAATCCCCAGGACCTGATCAGGTGTACCCTCGAACTCTGTGGGAAGCTAGAGAAGTGATTCCTGGGCCTCTTGCTGAGATATTTGTAATATGGATAGTCACAGGTGAGGTGCTGGAAGACTGGAGGTTCGCTAATGTTGTGCTATTGTATAAGAAGGGTGTTAAGTACAAGCCAGGGAACTATAGACCAGTGAGCCTGACGTTGGTGATGGGCAAGTTGTTGGAGGGAATCGTGAGGGACAGGATGTGCATGTATTTGGAAAGGCAAGGACTGATTAGAGATAGTCAACATGGCTTTGTGCGTGAGAAATCATGTCTCACAAACTTGATTCAGTTTTTTGAGGAAGTAACCAAGATGATTGATGAGGGCAGAGGTGTAGATGTGATCTATATGGACATCAGTAAGGGTTTTGATGAGGTTCCCCATGGGAGACTGAATGGTATGGTTCGATCTCATGGAATACATGGAGAACTAGCCATTTGGATACAGAACTGGCTCAAAGGTAGAAGACAGACGGTGGTGGTGGAGGGTTGTTTTTCAGACTGGAGGCCTGTGACAAGTGCAGTGCCACAAGGATCAGTGCTGGATTCACTACTTTTTGTCATTGACATAAATGATTTGGATGCAAGCATAAGAGATACAATTCGTAAGTTTGTAGATGACACCAAAATTGGAGGTGCAGTAGAGAGCGAAGAAGGTCACCTCAGATTGATCAAATAGGCAATTGGCTTAGAAGTGGCAGATGAATTTTAATTCAGAAAAATGTGAGGTGCTGCATTTTGGGGAAAAAAATCTCAGCAGGACTTATACACTTAATGGTGAGGTCGCAGGGAGTGTTGCTGAACAAAGAGACCTTGGAGTGCAGGTTCATAGCTCCTTGAAAGGGGAGTTGCAGGTAGATAGGATAGTGATGAAGGCGTTTCCTTTATTGCTCAGAGTATAGAGTACAGGGTTGTAAGATCATGTTGCGGCTGTACAGGACACTAGTTAGACCAGCGTTGGAATATTGCGTGCAATTCTGGTCTCCTTCCTATCGGAAAGATGTTGTGAAATTTGAAAGGGTTCAGAAAAGATTTCAAGGATGTTGCCAGCGTTGGAGGATTTGAGTTATAGAGAGAGGCTGAACAGGCTGGGGCTGTTTTCCCAGGAGTGTCGGAGGCTGAGTGCTGACATAATAGAGTTTTACAAAATTATGAGTGGCATGGACAGGGTAAATAGGTAAAGTCTTTTCCCTGGGGTCGGGGAGTCAGAACGATAAGGTATAAGTTTCGGGTGAGAGGGGAAAGATATGATAGAGAACTGCGGGGCAACTATTTCACACAGAGAATGATACGTGTATGAAATGAACTGCCAGGTGATGTCGGGGAGGCTGACACAAGTGCAACATTTAAGAAGCATTTGGATGGGTATATGAATAGGAAGGGTTTGGAGGGATAGGGGCCAGGTGCTGGCAGGTGGGACTAGATTGGTTTGTGATATCTGGCCGGCATGGACGGGTTGGACCAAAGGGACTGTTTCCATGCTGTACATTTCTATGACTCTATGACTCTATGACTTGTATTGATCTCTGTTTTTTTGGTGCACCATGCTGGTGGGAAAGTCCAAAGGGATATTCTCCATGATGAGCTTACAAAGTCCCAACAGACCCGGGGAGTTTTCAGACATACAACACAACATAATACTTTCCCTAGCCCAGAAAGTAAGGATATATTTTTTTCCCATGTGCATCTGTGTAAGATACTCTGGGCAGGCCCAGGAAAAGAGAAACCAGGTCCACCTCCAATTCGCTCCCCAAGACCCACTCTACCACACTGAACACAGTGCACCAATATATACGAAGCCTGCAGCAGGACCACACGCAATGAGCAAGAGTGCCTGTAGTCATTTGGCATTGAGGACACGCTGAAGATAATCCCACTTTGAAGTTTGAGAGAAAATCTGGGGTCAGGTAGACCCTATGAAGAATTTTCAACTGCATGGAATGGGTCCTATTTCAGATCAAAATCCTTCGAACATTTTCACAAATATCTTCCCATGTCTCCGAAGAGATCTAAAGCCCCAACTCTCTCGCACAGACGTCACGAAGCTGCGGGGACACTCTCCAACAAATGGTAAAGGGTACTGACAGAGAGCGTATTCTTTACAATAATCACCTGCTTCTCTGTATCGGATCTATAATTGTCTTTTAAAATTGTGTTTTTTAATCAAATCTCTCATCTGGAAAAAAACAGAACAAGTCTCTACTAGGTAATCCATACTTACGAGTTATTTGATCAAACAGTATAATTTTTTCTCCTTCAAGTAACACGTGGTGGCTCGGTGGTTTGCACTGCTTACTCATCGCACCAGGGTCACAAGTCTGGTTACAGCCTTGGGTGACTGGCTGTGTGGAGTTAGTATATTCTCAACTGTGTCTGCGTAGGTTTCTTCCCACAGTCACAAACATGTGCAATGTGAGATGACTTGGCCATTGCTCAATCGCTCATAGTGTTCCAGGATCTGTAAGTTGGGGCATTAATTAGGGTAAATATAAGATGGTAGGTGAATGGATCTGGGTAGGTTACTCTTCAGAGGGTCGAAGTGGACTTGCTGGGCCCAAGGACCTGTTTCCACACTGTAGGGATACTACTAATTCTAAATCACCCAAACAAGATATCCCACTCCTTGCCCACAGTTTAAACCTGGAATCCATTATCCCTGGTATACCAATTATGGAGGTAAGAAACATGGTTTTGGCTGTATTGCCTCGATCTGACGCATTGTCCTTCAAGTTTTAACAGTATTGATAATCATTATTTTATGACAATATTCCATAAATGTTGTCATTTTATCTAATAACAACAGACTAATAAGGGTTCACTTTGTCTGAGAGGGCTCAATGTCGAGCCATATTGATGCTGAGACCTCAGCTGCCCAGGCACTAACATATGATGAAAAAACTTAATTGATTGCTTTTAATCGGGGAGACCTACTCCTCACAATCTGTGGGGCAGTTGCAATTTTGTTAGCAAGATAAGGAATCGCTTATGGTTCCAAATAAAAGAGCTAAACCAGCCATTATGTTTCCGAAATATCTTCTAGTAAACATCATTGAAAGCATTTGAACTGGGTGTAGGAAATGAAGAAGGACATTCATTTTAATAACAGCTATCTGACCGAGCCAGGATATTGGAAATGCCTCCCATCTTTGAAGGTCTTGTTTAATTTTGTCAAACAAATGGACATAGTTCACGTTAAATAAATGATCAAATACAGATGTAATGAATATACTGAAATAGGGGAACCACCCCCGTGACCATTTAAAAGGAAACCAGGATATGCCCTCAGTATGAGGTATTTCCCTAAGACCTCCCATAGGCATGGCCTCCAACTTTGTAAACTTAATCTTCTCGCCTGGAAAGGCAACAAGCGAATCAATGCATTGCATCACATAACTACCGAAATTGCGGGATTTGACGAAAACCCTCATCTGCATACAATGTAATCTTTCGAGACTTCGATCCCACCTCTCGGGCAGATATATTGGCATCCCTACGGATGGCCTCCGCCAGTGGCTCAATCCCCAACGTAAACAAGAATGGCGAAAGGTGTCAACCTTTGTGGCTGCCTGGAGAAATATTGATATTACTGATTGGCCACACCATTAGTGAGAACCGCAGCCAGAGGATCGCTGGAAAGGACCCTCACCAACTTGATAAAAACTTTGCATAGACCAAACGATTCTAATGTACAGAAGAGATCCAGCCACTCAACGCAATCAAATGCCTTCTCTCATCTAAAGAAATCAATAATCCCTGGACAGATTGATGTTGACACTCTTGGATCATATTGAGTAAACTCTTCACATTGTAGGAAGATCTGCGTCCCTTTCTTCAGCCTGTTTGGTCCTCTTTGGTGACGGAAGGCAGCAAAGTTTCCACCTTAATGCACGGATCTCAGACAGGATTTTGAGAAAAACATTTAATAGTGAGATTGGCGTGTAAGAAGCACAATCCTCCGGGGTCTTCCTTTCTTCAGTATCAGAGAGATATGAGCTTCTCTTAAGGATGGAGGAAGGGGTTTGTGACTGTATGAGAGACCGAACATGTTAAACATCAGCCCTGACAATAGGTTTATAAATTATTTATAAAATTCACTCGGAAATCCATCAAGAACATGCGCGTTTACATTCTGAAGCTGCTTCACACTCTCCAGTGCTGACAATGGTGCATTAAGACACAACACCTTTTCAGGGATTACTCCTGGAATGCCAGGTTCTTGACAAATAGCTCCATCTTAAACCATCTATTCTCAAAATGTTCAGTCTGAAATAATTCGGTGAAAAATCTCGGACAGGAGACAATAATATTTTTGTAATTGAAGGTAAGGATCCCAATACCTTCCCTAATTGAGGTATAGAACATAGAACATAGAAAGAACATAGAACATAAAACATAGAACAATACGGCACAGAACAGGCCCTTCGGCCCACGATGTTGTGCCGAACATTTGACCTAGCTTAAGCACCCACCCATGTACCTATCCAATTGCCACTTAAAGTTCGCCAATGATTCTGACTCTGCCACTCCCACAGGCAGCGCATTCCATGCCCCCACCACTTTCTGGGTAAAGAACCCACCCCTGACATCCCCTTATACCTTCCACCCTTCACCTTAAATTTATGTCCCCTTGTAACACTCTGTTGTACCCGGGGAAAACGTTTCTGACTGTCTACTCCATCTACTCTATCTTATAAACCTCTATCAAGTCACCCCTCATCCTTCATCATTCCAATGAGAAAAGGCCTTGCACTCTCAACCTATCCTCGAACGACCTATTCTCCATTCCAGGCAACATCCTGGTAAATCTTCTCTGCACCCTCTCCAAAACCTCCACATCTTTCCTAAAGTGAGGCGACCAGAACTGCACACAGTACTCCAAATGTGGCCTAATCAATGTCCTGTACAGCTGTAACATCACTTCACGACTCTTGAATTCAATCCCTCTGCTGATGAACACGAATACACCATAGGCTTTCTTACAAGCTCTATCCACCTGAGTGACATATTTCAAAGATCTATGAACATAGACCCAAAGATCCCTCTGCTCCTCCACCTTACTAAAAACCCTACCGTTAACCCTGTATTCCGCATTCTTATTTGTCCTTCCAAAATAGATAACCTCACACTTGGCAGGGTTGAACTCCATCTGCCACTCCTCAGCCCAGCTCTGCACCATATCTAAGTCTCTTTGCAGCCGACAACCGCCCTCCTCACGATCCACAACTCCACCAATCTTCGTATCATCTGCAAATTTACTGACCCACCCTTCGACTCCCTCATCCAAGTCATGAATAAAAATTACAAACAGCAGAGGACCCAGAACTGATCCCTGCGGAACACCACTTGTAACTGGGCTCCAGGCTGAATATTGACCATCTATCACCACTCTCTGACTTCGACCGGTTAGCCAGTTTTCTATCCAAGTGGCCACATTTCCCTCTACCCCATGCCTCCTGACTTTCCACATAAGCCTACCATGGGGCACCTTATCAAATGCCTTACTAAAATCCGTGCATACTACATCCACTGCTCTAACACCATCCACATGCTTGGTCACCTCCTCAAAGAATTCAATAAGACTTGGAAGGCAAGACCGACACTTCACAAATCCGTGCTGGCTGTCCCTAATCAAGCAGTGTCTTTCCAGATACTCAAAAATCCTATCCCTCAGTACCGTTTCCATTACGTTGCCTACCACCAAAGTAAGACTAACTGTTCTGTAATTCCCGGGGTTATCCCTATTCCCTTTTTTGAACAGGGGCACAACATTCGCCACTCTCCAGTCCCCTGGTACCACCCCTGTTGACAGTGAAGACGAAAAGATAATTGCCAACGGTACTGCAATTTCCTCTCTTGCTTCCCACATAATCCTAGGATATATCCCGTCAGGCCCGGGGGACTTGTCTATCCTCAGGTTATTCAAAATGTCCAACACATCTTCCTTCCTAACAAGTATCTTTCTAGCATACCAGTCCGTTTCACACTCTCCTCTTCAACAGTACGGTCCCTCTCGTTTGTAAATATTGAAGAAAAGTACTCATTCAAGACCTCTCCCATCTCTTCCGACTCAATACATAGTCTCCCACTACTGTCCTTGATCGGACCGACCCTCGTTCTCGTCATTCTCATGTTTCTCACATACGCATAAAATGCCTTGGGGTTATCCTTGATCCTATCCGCCAAAGATTTTTCATGCCCTCCCTTAGATCTCCTAATCCCTTTCTTCAGCTCCCTTCTGGCAATCCTGTATCCCTCCAATGCTCTGTCTGAACATTGTTTCCTCAACCTTATGTAAGCCTCCTTCTTCCTATTTACAAGACATTCAACCTCCCTCGCCAACCAAATTTCCCTCGCACGACCATCTCTTTCCTGCCTGACAGGTACATACATATCAAGGACACGTCGTATCTGTTCCTTGAAAAAGTTCCACATTTCCACGACATCATTCCCTCACAGCCAATGCTCCCAACTTATGCTCCTCAGATCCTGTCTTACAGCATCGTATTTACCCTTCCCCCAACTGTAAAACTTAATCTGTTGCATGCACCTAACTCTCTCCATAACCAAGGTGAAAGTCACAGAATTGTGTTCACCATCACCAAAATGTTCACCCAGTAACAAGCCCATCACTTGTCCCAGTTCGTTACCAAGTACCAAATCCAATATGGCCTCCCCTCTGGCCGACAATCTACATACTGAGTTAGAAAAGCTTCCTGGACACACTGCACAAACACCGCCCCATCCAATCTCCTTGATCGAAAGAGCTTCCAATCAATGTTTGGGAAGTTGAAATCACCCATGCCTACTACCCTGTGGCTTCTGCACCTTTCCAAAATCTGTTTCCCAATCTGTTTCTCCACATCTCTGCTGCTGTTGGGGGGCTTTGGTAAACACCCAACAAGGTGACTGCACCTTTCCTATTTCTGACTTCAGCCCATACTACCTCCAAAGGCAGATCCCCCTCGAACTGCCTTTCTGCAGCCGTTATACCATTTCTAATTAGCAACGCCACCCCCTCCTTTTTTACCACCCTCCCTAATCTTACTGAAACATCTGTAACCAGGAACCTCCAACAACCATTCCTGTCCCTCTTCCATCCACGTTTCCGTGATGGCCACAACATCGTAGTCCCAGTTTCCGATCCACGCCTTAAGTTCACTCAAATTATTTCTGATACTCCTTGCGTTGAAGTATACACACTTGAACCCATCTCTGTGTCCACAAGTATCCCCTGTCAGTGCTACCTTCTCCACAGCCTCCCTACATTCTTGGACATCCTGACAAACAGCTAGCCTGCTTGCTGGACTACCAGTCCGGATCCCATCCCCCTGCCAAATAAATTTAAACACCTCCGAAGAGTGCTAGCAAACCTACCCCCCAGGATATTGGTGCCCTCCTGGTTCAGGTGCAACCCATCCTGCTTGTACAGGTCCCACCTTCCCCAGAATGCAGTCCAATTGTCCAAATACCTGACGTCCTCCCTCCTACACCATCCTTGCAGCCACGTGTTCAACTGCACACAGGCTGTCAGGGAAGAATGTGGTGGAAATGTGGAACTTTTTCAAAGAGCAGATACGACGTGTCCATGATATGTATGTACCTATCAGGCAGGAAAGAAATGGTCGTGTGAGGGAGCCTTGGTTGACGAGAGAGTTTGAATGTCTGGTAAAGAGGAAGAAGGAGGCTTACATAAGGATGAAGAAACAGGATTCAGACAGAGCAGTGGAGGGATACAGGATAGCCAGAAGGGACCTGAAGAAAGGGATTAGGAGAGCTATGAGAGGGCATGAAAAATCGTTGGCGGACAGGATCAAGGATAACCCCAAGGCATTTTATGCGTATGTGAGAAACCTGAGAATGACGAGAACGCGGGTAGGTCCGATCAAGGACAGTAGTGGGAGACTGTGTATTGAGTCGGAAGAGATAGGAGAGGTCTTGAACAAGTACTTCTCTTCAGTATTTACGAACGAGAGGGACCGTATTGTAGAAGAGGAGAGTGTGAAATGGACTGGTAAGCTAGAAGAGATACCTGTTAGGAAGGAAGATGTGTTGGACATTTTGAACAACTTGAGGATAGACAAGTCCCCCGGGCTTGACGGGATATATCCTAGGATTATGTGGGATGCAAGAGAGGAAATTGCAGTACCGTTGGCAATGATCTTCTCGTCTTCACTGGCAACGGGGGTGGTACCAGGGGACTGGAGAGTAGCGAATGTTGTGCCCCTGTTCAAAAAAGGGAATAGGGATAACCCCGGGAATTACAGGCCTGTTAGTCTTACTTCTGTGGTAGGCAAAGTAATGGAAAGGGTACTGAGGGATAGGATTTATGAGTATCTGGAAAGACACTGCTTGATTAGGGACAGCCAGCACGGATTGGTGAAGGGTAGGTCTTGCCTTACAAGTCTTATTGAATTCTTCGAGGAGGTGACCAAGCATGTGGATGAGGGTAGAGCAGTGGATGTAGTGTACATGGATTTTATTAAGGCATTTGATAAGGTTCCCCATGGTAGGCTTATGTGGAAAGTCAGGAGGCATGGGATAGAGGGAAATTTGGCCAGTTGGATAGAAAACTGGCTAACCGGTCGAAGGCAGAGAGTGGTGGTAGATGGTAAATATTCAGCCTGGAGCCCATTTACAAGTGGAGTTCCGCAGGGATCAGTTCTGGGTCCTCTGCTGTTTGTAATTTTTATTAATGACTTAGATGAGGGAGTCGAAGGGTGGGTCAGTAAATTTGCAGATGATACGAAGATAGGTGGAGTTGTGGACAGTGAGGAGGGCTGTTGTCGGCTCCAGAGGGACTTAGATATGAGGCAGAGCTGGGCTGAGGAGTGGCAGATGGAGTTCAACCCTGCCAAGTGTGAAGTTGTCCATTTTGGAAGAACAAATAAGAATGCGGAATACAGGGTTAATGGTAGGGTTCTTAGTCAGGTGGAGGAACAGAGGGATCTTGGGGTCGATGTACATAGATCTTTGAAGGTTGCCACTCAGGTGGATAGAGTTTGTAAGAAGGCCTAGGGAGTATTATCGTTCATTAGCAGAGGGATTGAATTCAAGAGTCGTGAAGTGATGTTGCAGCTGTACAGGACTTTGGTTAGGCCACAGTTGGAGTACTGTGTGCAGTTCTGGTCGCCTCACTTTAGGAAAGATGTGGAAGCTTTGGACAGGGTGCAGAGAAGATTTACCAGGATGTTGCCTGGAATGGAGAGGAAGTCGTACGAGGATAGGTTGAGAGTTCTCGGCCTTTTCTCGTTGGAACGGCGAAGGATGAGGGGTGACTTGATAGAGCTTTATAAGATGATCAGAGGAATAGATAGAGTAGACAGTCAGAAACTTTTTCCCCGGGTACAACAGAGTGTTACAAGGGGACATAAATTTAAGGTGAAGGGTGGAAGGTATAGGGGAGATGTCAGGGGTGGGTTCTTTACCCAGAGAGTGGTGGGGGCATGGAATGCGCTGCCCGTGGGAGTGGTAGAGTCGGAATCATTGGCGACCTTTAAGCGGCATTTGGATAGGTACATGGATGGGTACTTAATCTAGGTTAGAAGTTCGGCATAACATCGTGGGCCGAAGGGCCTGTTCTGTGCTGTATTGTTCCCTGTTCTATGCACACTCTCCCTATTCCTTGCCTCACTGTCACGTGGCACCGTCAACAACCCAGAGATGACGACTCCGTCCGTCCTATTTTTTAGCTTCCAGCCTAACTCCCTGAGCTCCTGAATGACCTCCGCACCCGTCGTCCTACCTATGTCGTTGGTGCCAACGTGCACCACGACTTCTGGCTGCACACCCTCCCCCTTAAGGATTCTGAAGACATGGTCCGAGACGTCTCGGACCCTGGCACCCAGGAGGCAACAAACCATCCGAGAGTGTCGCCCATGTCCACAGAACCGCCTGTCCGCCCCTCTAACTAAAGAGTCTCCTATAACTAGCGCTCTCCTCCTCTCCCCCTTTCCGTTCTGAGACTCAGAGCCGGACCTCGTGCCAGAGACCCGGTCACTGCAGCTTACCCCTGCTAGGCCGTCCCCCCGAACAGTATCCAAAGCGGTATACTTATTGTTGAGGGGAACGACCCAGGGGATCCCTGCACTGCCTGCTTCCTCCCCTTCCCACCTCTTACTGTTACCCAGCTACCTCTGTTCTCTGGCGTAACTATGTCCCTGTAGCTTCTATCTATCACCCTCTCAGCCTCTCGAATAATCCTCAGTTCATCTAAATCTAGTTCCAGTTCCCTAACTCGTTCTGTGAGGAGCAGGAGCTGACTGAATGGAATGGAAAGGAAGCCAACGAAGTACTGGGGCATCACGCCATTAGAAAAGACAAGTCGGGGTTTCATGGGATGGTGGAACAGATGAATAGATCATGTGGCGTGAAACCAGATAAAACTGAGTTGCGTCCATATGGAAGTTTCCCTGATGATGTGAATTTGCTGAGAGTAAACAGGAGGGAAAATCCTTCATTCAGATGGATCTATAGCTAGACTTACGAACTTCAAAACCGGCGATGAATGATAAGGAAAAGTTTGGAGCACTTTTTTTTTCTTCTACAGTAATTGAAATCGAAAATGATTATTTTTCAGGAAAAATGCGTCAGAAGCTGATTCTAAAGTATTTGTAAAAATGCGTGCAGAAACATAATGAGTGAATTTCACCAAGACAGGGAGTCTGGTCGGCCGGGTCGGGTAAGCGTTAGCTGCACAATTTCTAATTGGTTAACGTTAATTGGAAATACACCACAGATCACCTCCAACTGAGTACGACTAAGTGTAGCAAGTGCTGGTTGTGAAGAAAAGTTTAGCAGCTTGTTCTACGTGAACTTCCATAAATTGTAAAAGAACTGAGCTGTTTCTGTTAGCTCAGCATTAAAGGGAAGTCGATAAGCTCAGTCCTCTGCATAATTGGTTTATGATATAAAGTGATGCCAACCGTGTGGGATTAATGATCGCAATGTTTCAGCTTACCATCAGAATCCCGATCTCCCCACTCACCTAACGCTTTATACGATGACGAGAATCAAACCGAAATGAAACTATAGTGAGTGGGAACTGACCTATCGATGGAATGCACTATTTATTTTCATCTATTGCCTTGGAAATTTGGCTTCAATCACAGAGAAGGGAGTGAGACCATTTGCTGCTCACCCATCTCCCCCCAAAATATCCAGTGACAAGACTCGAAAAATGTTCCTGTTTGAATCCTACAATCTTTAAAGCAGTACTTCATACATCTTTATCATTCCGGTTCCAGTTTTGCCGACAACATTGTCCAATGAGATGAATCTAATAATTTTTGGATTGTTTTAATGGCCTGTGCGAGGTTGCAACAAAATCAGTAACATGAAACGAACTAAACATCCTTTCCAGAATTTAACACAGCACAGGATCAGCCATATGAGAAACGTCAACATCTTCAAACGTCACCTCTGTATCTCTACTGAGAGATGGATATTTACTCAGGGAGTATTTCTGCTGGTTGTAAGTAACTGAGGTATTTCCCAACGACAGAATATTCCACAAAATCATTAAAAAAAAATAAATGCCGTTTCAATCAACTTTCTTTTGCAACTTTTAAATATATATGCGCACACGCATACATGCAAGTGCACACACATTTTTATATACATGTATAGATGTTTGCATAAAAAAATATATGTGAGTGTGTGCATGTGGACAATATTAGGAATGGATTGCCGGACATTTGAAATTTCTTTCTGTAGAATGTGAGATGTAAGGGTCTTCAATAATGTCCCAGATATCCACATCTGCGGGAAGTGCACCCAACTCCAGCTCCTCAGCAACTGTGTTCAGGAACTGTAGCTTGATGTCAGATCATTGGGAGTCTGAGTGGAATTGAGCGAAGTTATAGAGGGGCAGTAACACTTCAGGTACAAGAAATAGATCGATGGGATACAGTCGGCAGCCGAAACGCTAACAGGCAGACAGTGCAGGCATCTGCTGTGGCCGTGACCCTCAGTAACATGCATACCATATTTGTTATTTTTGGGCGGGATGACTTACGAGGGGAAAGCCATTGGGGAAAGGTCTTTGGCACAGAGTTTGTCCCTTTTTATCTGAAGGGTGGGCCAGAGAGGAGGAGAGCATTTGTTATTGGAGACTCCATATCGATGGGAACAGATTGAGATTCCGTGGATATAGGGCAGACTCATGATTGCTGTGTTGTCTCCCAGCTACCAGGGTTTGTGATGTCTCGCATCGTGTTTTCAGGATCCTTAAGGGAGAGGGTGGGCAACCCCAAGTCATTGTCCACATATGCACTAACAACATCGGTAATAAAAGTGATGTGGATGTATGGCAGAATTTCAGGGATCGAGGGTGACATCTTAAACCTAGAACAAACAGAGTTATCTCTGATTTGTTGCCCATTCTACGTCGTAGTGAGGTGACGTGTAGGGAGAGAGCATTTAAAAATGTTGTTGCAAGGATGGTACAGGAGGGAGAGATTTTGATACCTGGATTGTTGGGGCTCATACTGGAGTCGATGAACCCTTACAAACAGGATGGTCTTGACCTGAACGAGAAGAGTACCAATACCCTGAGGGGATAATTTGCCAAAGCTATTCATGAGGGTTTGAACGAATTCAGCCGCGGAGTGTGAAGCTGAATTGTAGCTCCAGTTTGCAGGTAATTGTGAGTGGTTTTGTCATAAATAGCGTTTCCGGTTTAAAAGAGTGTACTGGCAAGGATGAAGGTGGCTTGAAGTGTGTTTGCTTCAACGCCGGAAGCATCTAGGATAGGGTAGGTGCCATTTGTTGTTACCTGGGCCTTCGATGTTGTGGCCATTTCAGAGACATGAACGGAGGACTGAAGAGAATGGTTGTTCCTTGTTCTTCAGCTTCTATTTTTCAGTCAGAACAGGAGGGTCGTTTCAGAGGGGGAGATGTGGCATTATTCGACAAGGACAGTATTTTGGTAGCAAAAAGGATATTGGTGAGGATGCGACTGAATCTGCTGAGGTAGAATGGACTGAGATTAGAATCAGGAATGGAGAGGTCAACACAAAAATGTTCTAGATATATGGAGGAAAAGATTGCAAAGATGATAATGGATAGGAACAAAAGTAACAGGGTAGTTGTTATGGGGAGCATTAACTTTCCAAATATTGATTGGAAATGTTATCGGTTCAGCACCTCGGATCGGTCAGTTTTTGTCCAATGTGTGCAGGAGGTTTTCCTGACGCAGCATGTAGACTGGCCAACAAGACGCGAAGCCACATTGGATTTGCTTCTGGGTAATGAACTCAGCCAGCTGTTCTCTTTGGAGGTAAGTGAGCACTTTGTTGGTAGTGACCACAATTCGGTTATGTTTATTTAGTGATGGATAGGAATAGGTATTTATTGCAGAGCATGAGGTATCGCGGGGAGAAACGCCATTCTGATGCGATTAGGCAAGAGTTAAGATGCACCGCATGTGGAAAGTAACTTCAAGGGTTGTGCACACCTGAAATATGGAGCTTGCTCAGGGAAAAGCTACTGCATGTCCTTGGTAAGTATGTATGCATCATGCAGGGAATATGAGGTCGACACAGGGAGCTGGGTTTACTGAAAAAGTTGAATCTCTTGAGAAGAAGGAGAAGGGGGGCGTATGTAAACATGAGATATGAAGGCTGAGGTAGGACGCTTGGGAATTAAAAGCTAACCAGGAAGGGCCAAAAGAGAGAGCTACTTCGAGCGAAGAGGAGGCATGAGAAGTCTTTGTCCGGCAGGAAGAATCCTGAAGCTTTCAATTGATAGTTCAAGAATAAAAGAATGTCTAGCATATGATTATGGCCTGTCAAGAACAGAAATACGAAGTTGTCAGCGGTGTCCAAGGATAGCACAGACGCTGAATGTATTTTTTATCATATAAAAAATGAAAAAGACAATGTTGTCGAAGTGAGTATTGAGATGCAACCTATTAGAATAAACGAAATTGACATTCATAAAGAGGAGTTGTTAGCAATTCATGAAAGTCTAAAAATAGGTTTGCCCCCTGGACTTGATGGGATGTATCCGAGGACTCTCTGCGAATCGTGGGAGGAGATTGCAGAAGTTTTGACTATAAGCTTTATTGCGTCAGTGTCTATGTCATTAGTGCTAGAAGACCCGAGTTTAGCAAATATTGTCCCCTTCTTCACGAAGGGGAGTAGAGACATTGCTGGTAATTCTAGAACAGTGATCCTTAGCTTTCTTCCAGCTAACGTTTTGGAACAGATTATGAGAGATAGGAATTATGATAATCGAAAAAGGAAGAAGTTGATTCGGGATAGTGAGTACGATTTTATGAATAGCAGGTTGTGCCTCACAAATATCATTGAGCTCTTTGAGAAGGTGAGCAAACAGGTGGATGAGAGTAAAGTGGTTGATGTAGTGGATATGGTTTTCAGTCAGGCACTGTCGGCTGTTGCATGAAATACAGAGTCATGGGATTGAGGATGGTTTAGCGGTTTGGATCAGAAATTGGCTCGCTGAAAGAAGACAGAGTGTGGCAGTTCATGGGAAATGATAATCCTGGAGTTCAGTAACAGATGGTGTACCACAAAGTTCCTTTTTGTGTCCGCTGTTGTTTGCCATTTTTATAAATGATCTGGATTAGGGCATAGAATGATGGATTCGTAAATTTGCAGAAGATATTAAGATCGACGATGTTGTCAAAAGTGCCAATATCTGCTGACGGTTACAGAGGGGCATGGATAATCTGCAGAGGTGACCTCAGAAGTGGCAAATGGATTTTAATGTGGAAAAGTGTGAGATAATTTACTTCGAAGAAATGTTCTTTGAAGAATTGCCAAAATGGCTGAACAAAATCAGCAGCTCTTGTCCATCTATGACGAGAAAGGATAGTTAACGCTTCGAGTCCAATGATTCGTGTTCGGAACTGATGGGATGTGTAGGTGGGTGAAAAATGTGGAAGAGGGCGGACAGGATCCAAAATGATTGAACTCGATGTTGGGTCCTGAAATCTGCATGGTCTTTCAGTAGAAAATGAATTGCCGATCTTCCAGCTTGCGCTGTGCCTTGAAGAAGAACTGCAGCAGACCAAAGACTGGTATGATGGTTTGGGTACACAATGCAATGTTAAAGTGACAGGACACTGGAAGACCGGGTTAAATTTTGTTGATTCTGGACAGAACTTAAGTGATCTCAGCTTTGTCACCGACTCTGTTTTCCTCTCTCCATTGTAGAGAGATCACATTCTCAGCAGAAACTACAGTTTTCTAGATTGAATGAAGTGCAGACACGTCACTGGAAGATGTGTCTGGAAGTTTCCACAGTGAGGAGAGACATCGGAAACCAGCAGGAAATGTATCTTACAACATAGAACGTTACAGTGCAGTACAGGCACTTCGGCCCTCGATGTTGCACCGACCTCTGAAAAAATTATGTGATGTCCATTTCAATGAAAAATTAACATTTCTTTTGAAACCAATAAAAGCACAGGGAAACAAAACAGTAAAGGCCTGACTTTGCAGAGGGCAAGTGTTGCAGGCAGAAAGAAAATCGATGTATATTTAAACCGAACTAATACCAGACGTACAAGGCCAACAAACTACCATATCAACAGCCAAGGAATTAGAAAAAGACAACTCCTTATCTGGAAAGGAACTCGAATGTTTCAGGCCACTAACCTTGAAGTGTTGATAAGAAGAAGCAAATTGTACTTTAAAGGGAATATGTGAAAGCTATCAGGCGCCCATTACATGAGGCGTCTTGCCAATGTATTACCTGGGACACGGGAAACCTGAATTTAATGGAACTCCACGCGCTACATGCTGAAAACCTTCTGGCCCAAGAGAAGGAAAAATGAAAATTAAAGATGGAACAGCAAACACATAAAGCTCAGCTGACTGTGATGCAAATGGTCGCCCAGCCGTTGGAAGGAGGTGCTGCGTGAAAAGAAGGGCTGGCAGAGGTAAATCTGGCGGGTGCTTTGTTTGCAGAGCAATGGACCAGTGAGTGAGGCAGTGCACGCCCAGACAGCCTCAATCGGCCCTGGAGGCTGGACAGCAGGGTGACTAATGGAGGAAGGCTGAGGTGGAGGTGGGCAGCCCCAAAGGTACAGGTAAACTTCTTTGCTTTATGCTCGGCAACGAATAATCGCTTATGCTCATCTCTACTACTCACCTTATGGGCACTGAAACATGTCCCACCTCTACACTGAGCACTGAGTTTGCGAAGCGTGAACTATATTTTCAGTACAACGTTGATGCATATAAGTCAATGCTTTCATCTATGTTATATGTGGAAGGTGCACCTCTTACTTTTTTGGAAGATACAAGGGCAACATATTCAGGTCATAAATCAAGGCAGTTCAGAGAGTCGACGCAAATAAAGATGAACGGAAGCTTCCTGAACTTAATGGGTGCTTCAGGAGTCATGACACGAGATAGATTTACCGCACCCCTATTGTGCGAAACCAGTAATGGAGAAACATTCCAATTCTCATTTCTGTTATCGGAATTCTGTTCTTTAAATCTGATGTCTCGGAATCTCATAGTGAGACTGGGGTCGGATTTGTGCAGTACCCCGACGGGCTTGCAGGTAATACAAAAAGAAGATTTAACAGTGCAGGCTGGAAAATACGAATCACGACCCCTGATGCATGTCAGAGAGCGATAGGTTCCGTGAGCGATTCATTCACCCAGGAAGCAAGTCGCCATGTTAATCCCATTAACACCGATTTTCTTGCTGGAGATATACTGCACTGCACAACACACATACACCACGATGGTCCTGACAAATCATAAGAGAAGGATTGGTTCAGGAGATTGGTTAAACCAGATCAGTTGTTATTGTGCGAATTTTATTGGAATGATCACAGATGTGCTGTCACTTTAAACTTTTTTAAGTATCTGTGACGGTAAGTAGACCCTGTTTTTTTGATGTGGAAGGCTCTTTTCCTCACGGATCATTGGCGAAGGCATCCAGCGACAGGTGTCAGAATTTGGGACCATGGGTACGACAGGCACAAAAAACGAGAGATTGTATCTTCAGGGTCGGTGTGGTTATCTGATTCAATGCAGTCATAAGGACGTATAGGAAGATACTAAATCGGCTAACTCAGGCAGACAGGGCAGTCCAGGTAATCCCCACCAGGAGTGTCGTCTGGCGTTTACCTATGGTAGATGTCTCGGACCCAAGATTAATAAGGGTCCCAACTGATTTCAGGGCATAAGGCAAACACGATGTGGGGCTCATACGAATCCTTAAGAATAACCCCGAAGTCTGAGTATCGTCCTTGCAAAGCAAAAGAGCCTTGCAAAACAAAAGGGCCGTTAAAACCAGAGGCTGTGCAAGGAATTACTCCAGTCTTTGAATCTCTCTTATAGGTTGGAGTGATAATCCCCCGTGAATAATCAATGGTGAGAACCCCCTTTTTTTTTGTTCAAAAAGGCAAACATACCAGGTGAATCGGGGGAATTGAGGTTTGTTCATGACCTGCAGGCTATCAATAACGCTGTTGTTCTGCGCAACCGAAATGTTCCCAACCCTGATATTATATTGGCTCAAATTCCACCGGATGTAAATGGCTCTCTATTGTGGATTTAGCAAATGCTTTGTTTTGTGTACCGTTACACGCCGACAGTAAATCCTGATTCACTTTTCTATTCAAAGGCAAATAGTATACATTCACGTGACATTTTCCAGATTACTGTGAGTCCCCACCATAATTAAAGAGGCTCTACACAGGAATCTGGAGACTCTTGTTTTAACCGGGGGTGGGGGGTCAGCGCTTCTGCAGTATGTAAGCAAATGCTTAATCGCAGCATCAACAGAGAAACAATTTGAGAAAGGTAGGCTTGCGAAGCTCTGTCATCTAGTCTCGCAAAACTACAACTTGTGGAACAATAGTTGAAGTTCTTCCGTCACTTAATATCTGAACAAGGAAAGGCCATTGGGCAAGACAGAGTTCAAGCAAACCAGCAAAATTCAAAGCCTCACATGAAGAAACAATTGCTATCCTTTTTGGTCATGTGATCTTACTTAGAATGTTGAACCCGCATTCCGCAACCGTTTCGGTGCCAAAAGTGACATAGCTCATGGTTCAGGTTTGCAGAGCTAGAGTCCGTTGCAGTGATCCCTGAGGCCGAGCGTGCCTTTGTTGAATTGAAATGGCACTCCAAACTACACCGACACTGGGATTCCAAATCCAAACAAGCCTTTTGTACAAACAGTGGATGAGAAGCGTGCCTGCATGACATCTGTACTGATGCAGAATTATGTGTGGAAAATTGAGGCCAGTTGCTTATTTTTCACCTCAACTTAGATCCCGTAATGGCAGGATTTCATAAATGCCTCCTAGTCGTGCCTGCATTTGAAAAGGCTGTTGTAGCTTCCAGGGACATAGTCCGCTTTGTTGAATTAAACCGACTGGTCCCACATGCAGTATCCTTACTGCTTTCTGAGAAAACCACAGCACACATGTCGGCAGCACGTTGGTTCACATACAATGCTATGCTATTGGAGAAGCCTAACATGTCAATAAAGCGATATAACGTCCTTAATGCTGCTTGTCTTCTCCCCACAGAAGGAGACGGAGACCCACATGACAGTGTCGCTGTAATTAATGACATTTGAAGCCCGAGACCAGACGTGTAGGATTCACCAATTTAGAATCTGGAAACGGTGTTTTATTGTGGATAGGTCAACATTCAGAAGCAAAGAGATAGGCCAGTGTCCGGTATGTTGTAGCAACTACCCACGAGGTTGTCAAAGCGGGATCACTTCCTTCTCATCTGTCAGCGCAAGCAGCAGAGCTGATTGCCTTGATTGAGGCATGGAAATTGGCCGAAGGAAGAACAGTGAATATTTACATCGACAGCAGATATGCATTCGGGGTTGTACATAATTTTGGATCCCTGTGGAAAAACAAGGGCTTCTTGACCTCCACTGGAAAGCCAATCACATAACATGGCCTGATCTCTGACCTCCTCAAAGCAGTCTGATTGCCTAAATCAATCACTGTATGTACATGTGAAGCCCACAGGAAAATTTATGATTCAATTTCTCAAGGCAATGAAAATGTAGACTGAGTGGCAAGGACGGCAGCCAATCAGCCGCCAAGTGATGAGTTTGACATGTGTATGTCAAATATTTGTAATCCAAAGCTGACTTATGGGAGTTACAGTCGCAGGCCACATCGAAGGAGAAGCGTGAATGGACAAGGGCAAGGTGCAGAATGAGGGAGTGGGTGTGGTGTGGCCCCAATGATAAACCCTGTCTACCACGATCTTTATTCCCTTTCTATGCCAAAGTAACACACGTTAAGGACCATGTGTCAAAAGTGGGGATGTATGACAATATTTCAGCACGCTGGTACAGAAAGGGATTTACTCATTAGTCATAACAATAATGTGAATTATGTATTATCTGTGCCACTAATAATGTGGGGACGGGAATACAAATGAATCAGGCAGAACACCCCCAATCCCAAAGACCCTTTGAACATTTACAGATGGACTTTATTGAACTAACACCCAGCGAAGGGAAAAGGCATTATCTGGGAAGAGTTGATGTTTTCCCAAGGGGTGGAAGTGCCCCCATGTCTAAACAGGATGCCAGTGCGGTAGCCAAGGCTTTGCTAACTGAAATAGTTCCGAGATGAGGCATCCCTGAAAGGCTAAGCAGCGACAATGGAAAGCCATTTATAAATATTGCCCTGCAGCAGATCAGTGATGACTTGGGAATAAAGGTGAGGTAACATTGTGCCTACAACCCAGCGAGCGGTGGGGCAGTGGAAAGAGAGAAACTACCCTTACAAATAAATTGGCAAAATGTTGTGAGGAACTAGAGGTGACATGGACAAAGGCATTTCCAATTGTGCTAATGGAGATGAAGGACAGGAAGAGTAAATCTTAGGACGTTTGAGATTTTGTTTGGAAGGTGGCCTAATACAGGAATTGGCCCAAGACCGATTGTAAGACAGATGACAGACCACTGTAAGGACGAGATATTATGTTACGGTATAAAACTCTCTACACTTCTGTCTCAAATACAGAATCAAAAGAAGGGCAGCACTACCCCAATCATCAGAAGGGAAGATGCACAATCTAGAACCTGAAGACTGGATAGTGGCGAAATACTTCAGGAGCAAAAGCATGAAGGCGAAGAGCTGGCTGGGACCGTTCCAAGGGCTCCCTACAACACAGACAGCTGTTAAGATCGCCCAAAGAGCCACGTTGACACATGCCAGCCATTGCAAACGTGTAGCTGACCTTGAGGAGACATCGGACAACACCGGATCCAAATAAGTGTAAGTAGTGATTAGCAGATTCATAGAAATATGGGGCTGCATGGCAGGACGATTCTTGAAGGCAGGAGTGTCTGGGGTACAACCGCAGACGGTAATCTTAACCAAGGATGTTAAGTTGACCTTTTCATGCCACCCATGCCCGTTTGGTAACCAGGACGACTATAAATAAGGCAATAAATATTTACGCAGAGATCCTTGTGTACCCAGTTACTGGCACTAAGGAGTATCCACCACGGCTACAGGTACACCTGACACGGTATATCGGTTTCCAGTATCAAAGAAGGAGGTGCCATGGCAAGGGTAATAATAACCAAGATTCAGAAGAGCGATGAGGAAGCCTGGTGGTGTGGAATAGATAGACCCTTCTCCGGTATCTATAGACACGTGAATATAGTGGTACAGCCTCGCACCCACCCCACCCGAGATGCAGTGCAGAAGGTCCTCCAAGAAATAGTCGCTCCTGGACTCGAAAAGATGAATGTCCAATAACCCGCACTGCAGATGGGCGGAAAGGCCTTTTCCAAGCTGACAGAAATGGAAGAAAGAAAGAAACTGTTGTGCAACTAAAATGATCACAAATGAAATAAGTAAAAGTGGATTCATTGTGAAAACTTACAGCGCCATATTTCACTTTCCGTGGACGTCTATTGTTAAGGATTCAGTGCTCTCACCGCTGCAGCAATGGGGGATTTCCCCTGACCGTTTATGTTGTTGACAAACTTCTCAAAGCAGGGAATGTTGTATGGAACTGGCCATTAATCGAGCATTGTCACAAACAGGATTCAGACTAGCATAAAACAAAGAAGTGCGAATCCTGGAAATCTGAATCAACAACAGGAATTGACAGAGAAACTCTGCAGGCCTGACAGTATCTGTGGAGACAAAGAGATTTAATGTATCATATCATAGATTCAGGCTACTTATGCTTTTTATTGTTTTATTGCCTGGGTAATTGTCAATTTCACTTCGCGAAACAGCATACTTACCAGAATCTCTCATTAGCTGACAGACGTCATCTGTAAAAATGCAAAATTCATTTATTAGCTGTAATGCTGTTGCTGTTGCCCTGAGTTGGTGAAAGGCTGGCCTTCATTACCTTTTTCTTCTCCTTTATGTCGATGAGCAGCCATGGTGAATGGAGAATTTCTGTTTGCCTCCCTTTGTCTCTCTGTGCCATCTCACTCTCTTCTACATTCTCCCACTCTCTGTTGGTGAATATCCCTCATTTTTCATTTTTACTCTTGGAAAAGTGTTAAAATCGGAGTCTGGTCCGTGGCTTTCTCATGCCCCCCCCCCCCCCCCCTCCCCCGGCCAGAGTGTGTAGAACTGGGCTCACAGTCTCCAAGTAATGTCTGTGTTACTTAGGTCTGAGATCAGGTGACATTTGTTCACACAAAACGTTATGAGCTTTTACAATTCTAAATAGTATTCATAATAGACCAGAAAAAAGCAGTTTCACTCCAATTATAGGATTTCTATGGTGCCATTGCCGTTTGCCTAAAATCAATGAATGGTGACAGCAGACAATGAGAGCCATTATCTCATTGGATGCGTTATTACTACAACATTGTCCTGCAAGTCTGCAGTGTCTCCTGCGTCTCTTCATTATTCCCAAAAAAATTGAAAAGACGGACGGAGAATAATAGTAGAAGAGATAGACAAATCCTTGTCGAACAGAGTAGAAAGAACTCTGCGTTGAATTAGCAGGATAGAACATCGATTAATGGGTCCACATCAGGCGGTAGGGCTTGGGAGCACGAAATGACAACGGTCTGAGCTCAAACACAAGAAGCATGCTGATCCGTCACTTTCGCGATGTTGGATAAACAATACGGCTTTTACAAGAAGATTAAACAATGAACTTTCAATGTACAGAACATTTGACAGCATTTGACGCCATTAACGCCTGGTTATTACCACTTGCTTTAACTGACGAAACCACATACACTGTTCTTCAAATCAATAAGGGCATTTAATGAAGTATTTGATCACAGTTAATCGGACCACCTTTCTGTAATAAAGCTGCTCGATGAGAATTTATATCAACGTCCGCTCGTGCAGAAAAGAAGTTCACAGCTGGTGACTGTCCACTGAAAATGTACAGGAAGAGGCAATCTCTTCTTGCTTTGATTTCAAACTGATGCCTTCACCTCTTTAACCTGACGGGATAAACAGTATGCGTTCATCCTCTCGGGGCCGATTTACCGCCTGAATATGCACAGAGGGAAACTCATACCAAGAGACCAGGGTAATTGTGGTGAACCTACCAGGAGTGGTGTGAGTCGGTGTTAACAGTGGGCAGTAAGGGCGAAACCATTAGCACTGACATTGATCCTTGTACCAACAGCTCCTCATTCACTGTCTGCCTCATTCATCCCAGTCATCATTGACCTTCAGTTTATCCTACTTTCCCTTCGAAACTTTACACTTGTTCCGGACCACTTTCGGGTGTCCACTTGGAAACTGCAGCTTTTCCAAACGAAATTCTGGAGGATACACGTCACTCTTTGGGATAGGCTTCACTGCCCAACCATAATTACTCAAAAGATTGAGATGGTAAGTTACTTTACTTCGTCCTCGAAGTGCTCAACACAGTGATACAGCCATGATGTCGATAGGGAGGAAGTTCGAAGAATTAAACCCAGCGACATTGAATGAACAGCGTGATAGTTTCAGCTCAGAAAGGCGAGATCCTTAGAGGGGATTTTCAGTGACAATTTATTCGTGTATGTGCTGCCATAACTGCCAGAGGATGTGGTCGAGGCTCGTACAATTGCAACATTTAAGAGGCATTTGAAATGGTATATGAGTAGGAAGGGTTTGGAGGGAGATGGGCCGTGTGCTGGCAAGAGGGACCAAATTGGGTTGGGATTTCCGGTCAGCAAGGACAGGTTTGAACGAAGGGTCTGTTTCCCTGCAGTACATCTCTATGACTCTAAGATTCCAGCAATCAATCCATGGATTCCTTCTGGCAGAACCGGGTCTGTGCTCTCTGTGGAAGCAGAAAATGGTTTTCATTCAGATTAGCCACAAGAAGAGAAATAAATCTTCATTTCCTGACTTGGAATTTTATCCAGGCCTGGGCGATTCAAACCCAGACTCTGAAGCAGGGACTCCACTGAAGTTCACAATAACCCTTTCGACCTAACCTGTACAAACTCTTGTGCCTATCGTTCTTTGTCCCCACATTTTGAAGCACCGGTACTTGCCGTGGGTGGTGAAGGAGCTAACTACAGCCTCGCAGAAAAACCGTGGGGTCAGAGACCCGATCAAATCTGTCATGCAGCGGGAATTGCATTGCTCAGAACAGACGTGTTTGCTGTGTGGGCCTGAAACCGAGCTCGATCACACACAGATACGGTGTAACAGCTGCTGGCAGATGTGGAGGCGGTTGGGTCGGTTTCATTCGCACTGTGGGAAAAAGACTGGATTCTAAATTCAGGGGAGCTAAGTGTCACAGATAGAAGGCTGAGAATTGGTTTGGGAACGATATGAGTCATGACCGAATGGCAGTCAGACCAGATGGGCTGAAAGCTCTAACTGTCCTCTGTTGCCTTCTGGTCTCTGGCCATCCAGTATCTCAGGAAATAGAAACAGAGTTAATCGTGCATTTCGAAGTCCTCCTCTCATAACTCGGCGAGGTGAGAGATGAAACAGTTCTGCTATTAAATTTTGAAACTAGGTGAACGTTTGGAGACGGAGTAATAAAAAAGAAACTGAGTATAAAGTTGAGAGTCAGGAGATATTCAATAAAAAGGTAGACGGAGATGGACATGGAGAAATAAGTGTCACTGTTCTTGAAGACTTAACTCGGTTTTCCATTCCAAGATTCTACCAGACCTGCTGAGATTTTCCCGCAATTTCTTTTGTTGGTACTGAAACAGAAGGGAGAAGTGTGATCCTGGACCAATCAGCTATGTCTGCTCTGTGGACGTTTGAATTCCCTGTTCGAACAAATCACTTCTGACCCACACGGAAACCTCACTATCCTGCATCACCCCCATTCGTGTTACTGACAATAAGCTGTTCATTACGTAAACCCATATGGGTACACAACAGCATCATTTACCGAGTGAATTGGGAAAATTTCAGGGAGAGTTCCATTAGGTTTCCATCCGAGCATTCTCATTCAGTTAATTCCATTGCAGCAGCATTTGACATGCAGCTGTCACTGTCATGTGGCCATTCGCATTCGACGTCTCTGGACATTTTGGTTGGGGCACGTTTGGAATGGTACCTCACGTTTTGGAAGGGACATCGTTTAAAGCATATTCGGCTGAACTGATAACCTTGTCTCTTGCACCTGCAGTACAGTGGAGACAGTTTTCACTCAGAAACCAAGAGATGATCAAAAACGGAGGAAAAAATGTGTCAACAAAACCTGCCTCAGCGAGCGAATTCGCTCTTGCAACATTAATGGAGAGCGGCTTTCCTATTAACAAACAACAGCGCCCTGCGTGGGTCTCGACCCCACACCATTGAGATTAAAGGTCTCAAGCTCTACCGACTGAGCGAGCCAGGACAGGATTGATGTTGGTTAATTTATCATTTCATACTGAGTTTAATTCAGCTGACACGGCAATTTTCAAAAATCTCGTTCATTCCTCACCATTGCAAATAACATTATTCAAGTCTTTCAATTCTCAGATTTATTCCGTCAGACCATTACAATCCATTTAGGCCTTGCCCCGGGATTTACGATTCTCTGCTAATATTTTAAAATTTGACCCTGATGCTTCGGTCGCCGAAGTGATTCCCAGAAAATCTGGCAGACTGCAAATCAATCGGGAAAATACCTCAGGAAACCAAATCATTTCTGATTAGAGTGTAGGGAATCGCAAATGCTGAAGAGATGCAGTCCTCAACATCAACACTTTCTTTGTTCTACCTGCCTACAAAGTTTACCACTTCTCATATTCGAGACTGGAATTCTGATTATAAAATGTTTTAAAAACAGGAACAACCTTCTGAAGCCATTTCCAATTTGAATTAGAATTTTTTTACCTTTTCACAAGGTAACAGCCGTTCCTGAGGAAGGAGTTTCCATGAGCTGTGTCCCAGGTCTGGGCAGGAAGCCGCGGAATGAAACTGTAGTGGCCCCTTTCTGTTGGCAGTCGGGGCTTGTAGACAGTGTGGTCACATTCTGCTGCACGTGACCGTTTCACTCACTGCGGACTCAGGGTCAATCATGGATGAGTTCTCGTGGTTGTATTGTCAGAAGATGGTCGGTCTCAATACTTAGAGTCATAGAGTCATAGAGATGTACAGCTCTGTGCTGTTTTTCGGCTTGGAGAACCAACATTTCGGCCAAATGCTCTGACCATTTGAGACACAGCAACTGGCAGCAAAATTGTGCGTGTACAAATCAAAAGGCACAGTGCTCGAGAGGATGTGGACAGCAGTAGTTCTCATTATTTTAAGAATCAGTTGCTCATGTACCCGTGTTTACCGCAGAGAGGGTGAGAGACCCGAGGAGTAACAAACACACCCATAAAACAATATCAGGATCTGTGTAGTTCTGTCATAAAAAGCTGCTTGCTGTTGTTCTATTGCAAAGTTGGGTTTCAAACCCACGACGCAATAGAGACTGGACCCTAAACCCAGCACATTTAACCTCTCTGGATTAGTGGTGCTGGAAGAGCACAGCAGTTCAGGCAGCTTCCAAGGAGCAGTACAATCGACGTTTCAGGCAAAAGCCCTTCATCAGGAATACAGGGTTTCGCCCGAAACGTCGATTTTACTGCTCCTCGGATGCTGCCTGAACTGCTGCGCTCTTCAGCACCACTAATCCTGAATCTGGTCTCCAGCACCTGCATTCATTGTTTTTACCTACATTAAACCACTCGGCGACGCTCCCTGACGATAACTAAGCGGGAAACCTGTCAAGACTAATGTTTCAGCATGGCTTCACTTCAGGCAATTTCCCCTGGCACTTTCTATGAATACCTTCGCATAATTTAAAAAAATATTTACAACGATTTGAAAGGTTTGCACGGTGTGGATATTAGTGAGAAGCTGAATATTCTTCGACAGTTTTCCCCGGAGCTTCAGGCCTGAGGGATGTCCTTGGAAAAGTTTACAAAATCATGAGGTAGACGAGCAGAGAACATAGTAAATCTACACTTTTTCAGACGTCACGTGAGTTTAAAGCGAGGTAGCATAGGTTTAATGTGAGGGCAGTACAATTTGAAAGGGATGTGAGCGATACTTGTTTTTAATACAGACATTTTTGTGCGTGTCGAATAAATTGCCACATTTAGTGGCAGAGATTGGTGCACTCACAACACTCCAAAGGCATCTAAATGGGAATACAGACAGGAAGTGTTCAGAGAGATAAGGGACAAATATTGGCAAATATGTTTAGATTAGTTATGGTCATCTGTTCAGCAGGTGCAAGTTGGATAGGAAGGTTTGCTTCTATGCTCGGCAATTCTGTGACACTCCAGTACCTGACAACAGTTTGAATAGACCACTTGCAAAAACACATGCTGTTTCTTACTAAGTCAGCGTGTTTGAATTTTATTTTTTCTTGAAGCGTAATGTTTTGAAATGACACAGAGAGAAAAGTTTTCCAGACATTTACAGACAATGACCATTCTCCTTGATACATTCCCAAGTTCTCCATCAAATAATTTCGTTGACTAAAAAAAACCTCACAAATCGTGTTATCCCCTCAACACTCCAGTGAATCCAAAAACTGACAGCTCTTAATGTGGACCAGGTGCAAAACTCAAAAGGCAGAGTCATTATCAGGCACACAAACTCATTACTTCTGTCTGTGAGGAAGTGCGAGACGTGTATATCAAGAACTGCTCACACAAATAGTACCGAAGCAATTCCAAACGGAGCTTCCCGACATTCTGGAGATTTAGTGCATTGCCAAGTAACAGAAAGTGTTCAAGTAACATAAAACATAACAGAAAAATGTTCCATGCAAAGTGAATATTACCAATTATATTCTCGATTAAATTAGGTCAACAATAGATTTCCAGTGCGAGCAGCAGCGAAGGTAAGACCGTTTGGTTTTAAAAGTACTTACCGGTAGCGGGCAGCGGTGTTTTTTTTTCTCTTTCACTCTCTCTTCACAGAAAGAGCGGGAGCACCAGGGGGAAGTGAGGACGACCAGAGGGGCAGCCGGGAAGGAAAGCGGTGAGTATTTATACTCACCCTTCGAAGCCGTCGGTCATTTCCAGTGCGAGCAGCAGCGAAGGTAAGACTGTTTGGTTTTAAAAGTACTTACCGGTAGCGGGCAGCGGTGTTTTTTTTTCTCTTCCACTCTCTCTTCTCAGAAAGAGCGGGAGCACCAGGGGGAAGTGACGACGACCAGAGGGGCAGCCGGGAAGGAAAGCGGTGAGTATTTATACTCACCCTTCGAAGCCGTCGGTCATTTCCAGTGCGAGCAGCAGCGAAGGGAAGACCGTTTGGTTTTAAAAGTACTTACCGGTAGCGGGCAGCGGTGTTTTTTTTTCTCTTCCACTCTCTCTTCTCAGAAAGAGTGGGAGTACCAGGGGGAAGTGACGACGACCAGAGGGGCAGCTGAGACCCGGAAGCAGTTAGTGTAAGCTTACCTGGGTAGGTTTTTTCCCCCTTTAAAAGCGCGAAGGAGAGGAACCCGAGGCACTACACGGGTAGTGCCTTCCACCCGCCCTCCTCATCTAACCTAATAATAACATCTGTTGTGGTAAGTAGGTAAGTGCTGAATTTTGCTTGTTGTATTCTTTAGACCCAGTTTTATTTTAAATAAAAGTTAGCTTTAGAGGGATGGCAGTGAAGGTAGTGCAATTTTCCTCCTGCAACATGTATGAGGTGAGGGATGCCATCGACGTCCCTGCCGATTACACTTGCAGGAAGTGCACCCATCTCCAGCTCCTCCAAGACCGTGTTAGGGAACTGGAGCTGGAGTTGGATGAACTTAGGATCATTCGGGAGGCAGAGGAGGTCATAGATCAGAGTTATAGGGAAGTAGTAACTCCAAAGATGGCAGATAGATGGGTGACAGTGAGGGGGACTGGGAGGAAGCAGCCAGTGCAGGGACCCCCTGCGGCCGTTCCCCTCAAGAACAAGTATACCGTTTTGGATACTTGTGGGGGGGATGACTTACCAGGGGTAAGTAACGGGGCTCAGGTCTCTGGCACGGAGCCTGTCCCCGTTACTCAGAAGGGAAGGGTGAAGAAGAGCAGAGCAGTAGTAATTGGGGACTCGATAGTTCGGGGCACAGATAGGCGGTTTTGTGGGAACGAGAGAGACTCACGTTTGGTATGTTGCCTCCCAGGTGCAAGGGTACGTGATGTCTCTGATCGTGTTTTCCGGGTCCTGGAGGGGGAGGGGGAGCAGCCCGAAGTCGTGGTCCATATTGGCACCAACGACATAGGTAGGAGGAGTGCCGAGGATGTTAGACAGGCTTTCAGGGAGCTAGGTTGGAAGCTCAGAGTTAGAACGAACAGAGTTGTTGTCTCTGGTTTGTTACCCGTGCCACGTGATAGAGATTCGAGGAATAGGGAAAGAGAACACTTAAATGCGTGGCTACAGGGATGGTGCAGGGGTGAGGGATTCCGGTTTTTGGATAACTGGGGTTCTTTCTGGGGACGGTGGGACCTCTATAAACAGGATGGTCTACACCTGAACCTGAGGGGCACCAGTATCCTTGGGGGGAGGTTTGCTAGTGCTCTTGGGGGGGGGGTTTAAACTAACTCTGCAGGGGCATGGGAACCCAGATTGTAGCTTCAGGCCTGGAGTGTAGGGAGGTTAGGAACATGGCATCAATTTCAAAGGAGGGTGCCTGTAAACAGGAAAGTGGCTTGAAGTGTGTATACTTCAATGCAAGAAGTATACGAAATAAGGTAGGTGAACTTGCAGCGTGGGTTGGTACCTGGGACTTCGATGTTGTGGCTATTACGGAGACATGGCTAGAACAGGGACAGGATTGGCTGTTGCAGGTTCCAGGATTTAAATGTTTTAGTAGGGTCAGAGGTGGGGGTAAAAGAGGGGGAGGTGTGGCATTGCTTGTCAAAGACAGTATTACAGTGGTGGAAAGGACGATGGATGAGGACTTGCCATCTGAGGTAGTTTGGGCTGAAGTTAGGAATAGGAAAGGTGAGGTCACCCTGTTAGGAGGCTTTTACAGGCCTCCTAATAGACCTAGAATCATTGAAGAAAGGATAGGGAAGGTGATTCAGGAGATGAGTGACAGTAATAGGGTGGTTGTTATGGGGGACTTTAACTTTCCTGATATTGATTGGGAAAGCTATAGCTCAAGTTCGTTAGATGGGTCAGTGTTTGTTCAATGTGTGCAGGAGAGTTTCCTGACACAATATGTAGACAGGCCAACAAGAGGTGAGGCCATACTGGATTTGGTTCTGGGTAACGAACCAGGCCAGGTGTTAGAATTAGAGGTAGGTGAGCACTTTGGGGATAGTGACCATAATTCGGTGATTTTTACTCTCGTGATGGAGAGGGATAAGTGTGTACTACAGGGCAAGAGTTATAGCTGGGGTCAGGGAAATTATGATGCGGTGAGGCATGACTTAGGATGTGTGGCTTGGAAAAGTAGACTCCAAGGCAAGAGTGTAAATGATATGTGGAGCTTGTTCAAGGAGCAACTATTGAGTGTCCTTGATAATTATGTACCTGTCAGGCAGGGAGGAAAGGGTCGTGCGAGGGAGCCGTGGTTTAATAAGGAATTGGAATCCCTTGTTAAATGGAAGAGGGCGGCCTATCTCAAGATGAGACGTGAAGGTTCAATTGGGGCGATTGAGAGTTTTTGGGTAGCCAGGAAGGACCTGAAGAGAGAGCTAAGAGCAGCAAGGAGGGGACATGAAAGGTCCTTAGTCGGTAGGATTAGGGAAAACCCTAAGGCTTTTTATCGGTACGTTAGGAATAAAAGAATGACTAGGGTAGGAATAGGTCCAGTCAAGGATAGTAGTGGGAAGTTGCGTGTGGAGGCGGAAGAGATTGGGGAGACACTGAATGAATACTTTTCTTCAGTACTTACTCAGGAACAGGGCATTGTCGTCGATGTGAATACTGAGTCACAAATAAGTAGAATGGATGGCTTTGAGGTATGTAGAGAGGAGGTGTTGGAAATCCTGGAAAAGGTGAAAATAGATAAATCCCCTGGGCCTGATGGCATTTATCCTAGGATTCTCTGGGAAGCAAGGGAGGAGATTGCAGAGCCATTGGCCTTGATTTTTATGTCCTCTTTGTCTACTGGAGTAGTGCCAGAAGACTGGAGGATAGCAAATGTGGTTCCCTTGTTCAAAAAGGGGAGTAGGGATAACCCTAGTAACTGTAGGCCGGTGAGTCTCACTTTTATTGTGGGCAAAGTCTTAGAGAGAATTGTAAGGGATAGGATTTATGCACATCTGGATAGGAATAATGTGATCAAGGATAGTCAGCATGGTTTTGTGAAGGGCAGGTCGTGCCTCACAAACCTTATTGAATTCTTTGAAAAGGTGACGAAGGAGGTTGATGAGGGGAAAGCGGTAGATGTGGTATATATGGATTTTAGTAAGGCGTTTGATAAGGTTCCCCATGGTAGGCTACTGCAGAAAATACAGAGATATGGCATTGAGGGTGAGTTGGAGGTTTGGATTAGGAATTGGCTGGATGGAAGAAGACAGAGGGTAGTAGTTGATGGCAAAGTTTCTTTATGGAGTGCCGTCACTAGCGGTGTTCCGCAAGGATCTGTTTTGGGACCATTGCTGTTTGTCATTTTTATAAATGACCTGGAAGAGGGGTTAGAAGGTTGGGTGAGCAAGTTTGCGGATGATACGAAAGTCGGAGGAGTTGTTGACAGTGAGGAAGGATGTGGCAGGTTACAGCAGGATATAGAGAAGCTGCAGAGCTGGGCAGAAAGGTGGCAAATGGAATTCAATGTAGCTAAGTGTGAGTTGATTCCCTTTGGGAAGAATAACAAAAAGATGGGGTACTGGGCTAATGGTCGGATACTTGGTAGTGTGGATGAGCAGAGGGATCTTGGTGTCCATGTACACAGATCTCTGAAAGTTGCCACCAAGGTAAATAGTGCGGTGAGGAAGGCATATGGCGAACTGGCTTTTATTGGTAGAGGAATTGAGTTCCGGAGTCCTGAGGTCATGATGCAGTTGTAAAAGACTCTGGTGCGGCCGCATCTGGAATATTGTGTGCAGTTTTGGTCGCCATACTATAGGAAGGATGTGGAGGAACTGGAACGGGTGCAGAGGAGGTTTACCAGGATGTTGCCTGGTATGGAAGGAAGATCGTATGAGGAAAGACTGAGACACTTGGGGCTGTTTTCATTAGAGAAAAGAAGGTTTAGGGGTGACTTGATTGAGGTCTACAAGATGATTAGGGGGTTAGATAGGGTTGACAGTGTGAACCTTTTCCCGCGGATGGAGTCGGGTATTACAAGGGGGCATAGCTTTAAATTAAGGGGGGGTAGATATAGGACTGAAGTTAGGGGTAGGTTCTTCACTCAGCGAGTCATAAGTTCATAGAATGCCCTGCGAGTAGCAGTGGTGGACTCTCCCTCTTTATGGGCATTTAAGCGGGCATTGGATTGGTATATGGAGGATAGTGGGTTAGTATAGGTTAGGTGAGCTTGGATCGGCGCAGCATCGAGGGCCAAAGGGCATGTACTGCGCTGTATTCTTCTATGTTCTATGTTCTATGTTCTAATACGTTGGTGCCTCCATCTGATCGAGCGAGCCAATCTCCAGCCTCCCTCACCAGGACAGTAATGAAGGAAATGAGAGAAATATAACAAAGTTTCACGTTGCAGTTGCCCACCTTTTAGCCACAACAACAAAAAACGATGGAGCAGATTCAGTGCAGGATCTGGCTTCACAACAGCGGTGAAATAACGATGTCCACTCACTTTCAGGGAAAACTGTGAACAACTCACATTGTCCAGACTATGAATACACAGCGCAGGCTGTTTAGTTCCCATATTCTACTGCTGCCCTGACATTCATACAAAAATGTACATTTCAAAGAGAGCGTCTGTAGCTGTGGAATGACAGTGGCAGCTGTTTCCCCTCGCTCTTACTGCCGCCCTTGGTAGTGTAGGGGCTGGTATTCTCATCTTACACGCGGTAGTTGAGTGTGCAATTCTCTGTTGTGGAAAAGCGTAGTGTTTTGGAACAGAAAGATGTGAAGTTCGGATGCTTCTGGAGATCTTGTTGAAAAGATCAGTGACGCGAGAAAGATGGTTTGCAGACTTTTCCTCGCCTGTCTGGGTGACATTCTCAGCGCTGCAGAGGTTCCAGTGAAGCGCTGCTCTCATGTTTTGGTACGAATTCATTTGGTTTCATTCCCGCTGCTTCCGTTTGTTGGGATTGCAGATTGGGTCCAACGGATGGAATCCGTGGATGAGTGCCCTGCTTCCAGGAATTGTCTGGCTGTCTTCTGCTTGCCCTGTCCTATTATTGTGCTATTCTAGTCGAATGTGTGGCCCTTGCCGTTTGTATGTATTGCTACTAGGGACTGATGGACTGACGCCCACACAAATTCTTTGCCAATAACCAATATCCACACACCTTCATTCGCTGATGCATGGCACAAAAAGTTCGCAGCGAGGATATGCTTTGAGGTCATTTTTAAATCATGCTTCCCTGTATTAAAAACAAATTCTGGAAAACGATATCCAGACTCCTCCGAACATTCGGACTTATGACAGCACAGAAACCGACAGCCTCACTCAGACAACAACTCACGAGAAAACAAGGCACAATCCGCATCATGTGCGGGTCAAACGTGGTTGACGAGATTCCACGCAGGGACTGCACGAAACACGACAAAGGAGAAAGAGGCTGACAACTAGAGAGCTGCATTCATAATTTCACCTGGACTGTAAAAGCCTCGGACAGCTGTTCCTTGCAGTTATGCACAGAATATTGAATGTCTCTGATTCCAGGGCTTGGAACTCGCTTGATATGACCGTCTGCAGCACTGGTTACTTCCTTGTGTGAGGTAAATCCTGATGGAACATATGTAACACTCTATTGCTCATTGAGAAATATATCCAAAATAGGAGCTCAGAGCAGCATTTCTGCTGTCTTTCTGGTGCTGTCCCTGACATGCCCTGTGGCACTACACTTATTCTGTGATTCCTGAGGGTTTGGCACATGCTTCCACGATCGCATTATGGGCAGTAATCTGCATTTTCGCTTCAATAACGGGTGTGTGAAGCGGAGGTCCACCATTCTCTATTCAATTTTTCTCTTCTTATGCGCAACTGCAATACAGTAAAGGATCAATTAATATTGTAAGATGATACACAGAGGCGTGTGAAATACCGAAGTTTTAATGACATTTATGCAATGGTTAGAGATTACCTTGATTCAGTAAATAAGGACGTAAAGTCTGTTTGGCTGGAGTTGAGGAACAGTGGGGAATGAACTCACAAGCATGTGTAGTTTACAAGCCCACTCACAGTAACCACAAAGCGAAATAAATCGTACAAGGAAAAAAAATATTGTGTGTGAGTGACAAAAATGGCAATAGTCATGCGTGATCTTAACTTCCCATCTAAAACTCTCGGTTCCATTGTAAAAACGTTTGGAGAACAATAATCAAAGAAATACCACATGTCCCATAAAACATCACGAGGGATATCTTGGTAATTGATTACTCTACTGGTGACTTAATTTTCATATTTTCTTGGAAAACATCTCTTTATTTGTGAGCATCATAAAAGGCTTTCTTTTGCCAGCAAGAAATAAATATGTGATTAACCTTTGTTCGTTTCATGTATAAGAACACTGAGACTCCTCTGCACTGCACATCTTTTGCGTTTCTATCGATGTTAATAGTAGCGTGTCTTTTGATTCTTCCCAACAAAGTATATGACCTCGCATTCCCGATATGAAACTGCATCTGCCAAGAATACTCCAATTGTTGGAGGGAATCCTGAGGAACAGAATGTACATGTATTTGGAAAGGCAAGGACTGATTCGGGACAGTTAACATGGCTTTGTGCGTGGGAAATCATGTCTCACAAATTTGATTGAGTTTTTTGAAGAAGTAACAAAGAAGATTGATGAGGGCAGAGCAGTAAATGTGATCTATATGGACTTCAGTAAGGCGTTCAACAATGTTCCCCATGGGAGACTGATTGGCAAGGTTAGATCTCATGTAACAGCAGTGGACCTAAGACCGACCCTTGTAGTACGCGGCCAGTACCTGGACACCAAGAAGAACATGTTCCATCAACGACAACAATGTTTTCTATTGGCAAGCCAATTACTGATCAAAGCTGCAATCTCTCCCATAATTCCATTCCACAGCATTAATAGCCTCTTGCGGGGAACCTTATCGAACAACTTTCTGAAACCCATATACAACACATCAACCGGTTTACTGTCATCTCCGTGTTTGGTCACTTTGTCAAAAAAGTCAATAAGATTCGTTCGGCAAGGCCTACCGATCACAAAACCGTGCTGACTGTCCCTGAACAGATTACTCTTTTCGAGATGGTCATAATCCTATCTATAATAACCTTTTCCAACACGTTACCAACAACTGCAGAGAGACTCACTGGTCTGTAATTACCAGGGTTGTCTCTACGACACTTTTTGAACACGGGAACAACATATGCAATGCTCCATTCCATAGGCACTATTCCTGTAGACAACGATGATTTGACAATCGACGCCAAAGGCTCATCAATCTCTTCCCTTGCTTCCCAGAGGATCCTAGGACAGATCCCATCCGGCCCAGGGAACTTGTCTGTTATCTCAATCTCCAGTATTTCTATCATCTAATCCTGGTGAACCTCAATCTCTACTATTCTAGACGCAAGTATCTCAGTATCTTCCTCGCCAACATTTTCATTTTCTATAGCGAACACTGTCGAAAAATATTTATTTGGCGCTTCCCCCATCTCCTCTGGCTCCACACTCAACTTTCCAATATTATCCTTGATTGTCCCAAATTCAACTCTCGTCATTCTTTTATTCCTGACATACCGATGGAAAGCCGTAGGGTTAACCCTGATCCTATCTGCCAACAACTTCTCATGTCTCCTCCTGGCTCTTCTCAACTCTCTTTATAGGTCTTTCCTGATATCGTTGGAACCCTCGAGCGCTCTAACTGAGTTTTCATATTTTGTCCGAACATAAGACTTTTTGTTCTTCTTGACCAGGGATTCCACTTCCTTAGTAAACCACGGCTCACGCGTTCGATACCTTTGTCCTTGCCTGACAGGTACATACTTATCTAGGACATTTAGGAGCTTTTCCTTGAATAAGCTCCACATTTTAATGTGCTCACCCCCTGCAGTTCAGACCACATTCTACGCTTCCTAAATCTTACCTCGATACATCGTAATTTCCCTTCCACCAGCTGAACATCCAGCTCCGTGGAGGACACCTATCCCTTTCAATCACGAAAGTAAACCTGAGAGAATTGTGATCGCTGTCTCCAAAGTGCTCACCTACTTCCGAATCTAAAACCTGGCCAGGCTCGTTACCCAGTACTAAATCGAAAGTGGCTTCGTCCCTTGAAGGCATGTTTACATACTGTGTCAGGAAGCCCTCGTGCACACACTGCGCAACAACTGACCCATCTATAGTATTCGTACTGTAGTGATCCCAGTCAATATTTGGATATTGTCTTGAGTGTTTCACTGACTCAGAGACCAGATGAAGTTTTGCATTCCTCACGTACGTGAGCGATAATTCTTTCAATGTCTCAGATCAGTTTCTGTCCCGAGAACATCAGAGTCAATGTCCCGTCCTCTTCTCGGTCCGACAGTTCACACTTCGTCATCCTCCTCTCAAGATTTCCAAAGCTGGAGCCTAAATTATATGGTTTGCTTCTTAAACATTTTTCCAACTGTCAACTGACAATATTTTCACAGTATCTCTTCACAATCCTCTGGCTTGCACCATGTCAGGGATGGGAAGTCCCGTTTGGTGGAGAGATTCCCGAGGTCCCGAGTTTCACTTTGGAACAAAGATGGTTCAGTGGCAATTTCCTGCGGTTGTTTGTAATGATGGAAGAGGGAGCGGTGGGAAATGAGCACTTTGACGAGCAGGAGGAAGTGTTGCTGCAGACCCGAGTCAGAGAACAGAGGACAGGGATTAAAGGAATCTCATGAAAAGCAGCACTTCTGCTTAGGACGTTCAATAACAACTGATGTTTCGCGCAGTGTATCTGGAAAGAGAAACAGAGATAATGCTTTAAATATGGAACATTTCTGATGAAGAACTCGAGATTCCCAAGTCTAATCAAATTACCGGCCTGGTTTGCTGAACTTTGAGCGAGAACTGTTCCAGCAGGAAAGCATTCATACCGTAGTCAGCAGGATTCGAAACTACGTGGGGAAACCCCAATGGATTTCTAATCCATCGCCTAAACTACTCGGTCATGACTACAGACAGCGCAGCGGAGTTGAGCGTTGACCAAATCAGCCGTGATCTCATTGAAAGCTCTCGCTGACTTGATGAGCTAAATGCTTCCATCTCCTTTCAAACTTTGCTGTCATTTGTAAGGTGCGAGACACCAATGTAGAAGAAGAAAAGCACAAAGGTAGGAAAAGATATTTGCAGCCAAACTGAGTCAAAATTATTTATTGAAAGGAAAATCACACTTGTCAATTTGCTAGATCTCTTTGCGAACATGACCAGCAGAGGTAAGCAAGGGAGCTATTGATGTGAGTATTCTTGGACCTGAAGCAAACAAAGGTTAGTGACATATTCATTTCTTTTTCTGGCGAACGAAATGTTCTTTCCTGATGGTTACAATGAAAGAGATGGTTCCCAATAAAAGACAAAGATTAATTCGCATCTAGATATATTTCAATGTGACACGATTCAGTTTCAGTCCCTAATTACCCCAGAGATGGAGGGAGTGAGTTACTTTGCTTCACGCTTCATCTCCTCAGCACGGAGGTACAGACATGAAACCGCTAGATATGGAGTTCTTGAATTGGGAACCAGCGACACTGAAGGAACTAGGCAAAAGTGAGGACTGCAGATGCTGGAAACCAGGTTTTAGATCAGAGTGATGCTGGAAAAGCACAGCAGGTCAGGCAGCATCCGAAGAGCAGGCAAGTCGACCTTTCTATTGCCAGTCCTGCTGCGTTCCCCAAACAATTTTCGTTTTTGGCTCAGATTTCCAGAAACTGCAGCTATTTGTTTTATGTTAACCTTCATAATGTTTTGGACAAAACCAATGATCTGCCAGCATCGGAAATTCGGCAGAAGTACTGGTACACCGACATGTTTGCTGAACAATACAACCATTCCATGAGCGGAAATACCATCCGGGCCACGGTGCTGAGAGTACCGAATCCTCACAAGTAAATAACAAGACAAGGCGATAGATACTATTTGGTGTAAATAAAACACCCTTGCTGAACATTTTCGTTGCAGATTATTTTCAACTTGTCTTCGAAGATTTACAAAGTGGGAAAAGGCCATTGCGCCAGTGTGCATTGCGGCTAATCAGAGAGCCATCTATTCTAGTCGCAGTTTCCAACTTTGGCCCAAAGTCTCGTGTGTTCTAATCTTTCCAGGGCAAATGTCAATGAGGTTATCCTATGTTCTTAAATTACACAATAACGGGGCAGAAGTATGAAACTTTCACAACGAATTGTAAGTCTTTTGAGGAACTCATGCTCATTTTCACACACAGAGGGAGACACCCCCAAACTGATGGAGGTGTCCGTTGTGGAGAGCTGGAATTTGAAATGGACAATAGGACGAATGCAAGATTTAAATGCGGAAGCACAGAGGGGACGTCCCGCGAGCACTTCACAGGGGAGCGTCAACGCAGACCACGGTCAAAGCAAAACATTCCCCTCGAGTCAGGTAGAACTCGAACTTACAATCTTCTGATCTGAAGTCAGACGCGTTATCCATTACGTCACTGGCCCAAGAAACAAGCCTAGCGTTGGCAGAATGTCCATATGTAATGCCATGGACTTTCACGGAAACAGAATTAAAAAGGTGAACAAGCACCGAAGATAATCACCAACATTGCTTCACTTCGAAGTTTCCAATTTGTGAAGCAGTGCCTTTCACTGGCAAAGGAGAAACATTTGTCCTCAGCTGCCTGCTTCAGGGTCGCCTCCTTCTCTGCTGGAAGTTTCCATCGTTTTATTCACAGTCACGACGCGATTTCATGATCCACTCCAGTGAAAAAGTGTCATGGTGTCGTCCAAGCAAGACTCTGCAGATACTCAGCGAGAGACCTCCGGTCATTTCGAGCTCAGGATGTGGAATTAGACGAGATGCGTGACACCTTTTACTGGCGCCGCCACTTCACTGCACATCAGCGGCTCAAAACGAGCCGTTGTTAGCACCAGCTTGATTTGTACCTTCCTGCAGTGCATTTGCTAAACAACATCAGATAGATCCCATCCGGCCCAGCTGACTTATCTATTTTCACACTCTGCAGTATTTCTAATAGCTCTTCCTTGTGAACCTCAATCTCTTCTAGTCTACACGCAAGTATCCCTGTATCTTCCTCGCCAACATTTTCATTTTCTATAGCGAACACTGTCGAAAAATATTTATTTAGTGCTTCCCCCATCTCCTCTGTCTCCACACACAACTTCCCACTATTATGCTTGATTGTCCCAAATTTAACTCTCGTCATTCTTTTATTCCTGACATACCTATGGAAAGCCTTAGGGTTAACCCTGAACCGATCTGCCAACAACTTCTCATGTCTCCTCCTGGCTCTTCTCAGCTCTCTTTTTAGGTCTTTCCTGATATCGTTGGAACCCTCCAGCGCACTAACTGAGTTTTCACATTTTGTCCTAACATAAGACTTCTTGTTCTTCTTGACCAGGGATTCCACTTCCTTTATAAACCACGGCTCACGCGTTCTATATAGTCCTCCCTGCCTGACAGGTACATACTTATCTAGGACACACAGGAGCATTTCCTTGAATAAGCTCCACATTTTAATGTGCTCACCCCCTGCAGTTTCCTACCACATTCTATGCTTCCTAAATGTTACCTCATTGCATCATTGTTTCCCTTCCACCAGCTGAACCACTTGCTCCGTGCAGTACACCTATCCCTTTCAATCACGAAAGTAAATCTAAGAGAATTGTGATCGCTATCTCCAAAGTGCTCACCTACTTCCGAATCTAAAACCTGGCCAGGCTCGTTACCCAGTACTAAATCGAAAGTGGCTTCGTCCCTTGAAGGCATGGCTACATACTGTGTCAGGAAGCCCTCCTGCACACACTGGGCAAAAACTGACCCATCTATAGTACTCGTACTGTAGTGATCCCAGTCAATATTTGGATTTTGTCTTGAGTGTTCCAGAGTTTTTCATTGTCACAGAGTCCAGATGAAGTTTGCATTCCTCACGTACGGGAGCGAGAATTCTTTCAATGTCTCAGGTCAGTTTCTGTCCCGAGAACATCAGAGTCAATGTCCCGTCCTCTACTCGGTCCGACAGTTCACACTTCTTCATCCTCCTCTGATTCCATTTCCCAAAGAGTTTCTCAAGATTTCCAAAGCTGGAGCCTAAATTATATGGTTTGCTTCTTAAACATGTTTCCAACTGCCAACTGACAATATTTTCACAGTATCTCTTCACAATCCTCTGGCTTGCACCATGTCCAGGTATGAGAAGTCCCGTTTGGTGGAAAGATTCCCGAAGCTGGTGAGTTTCACTTTGGAACAAAGATGGTTAAGTGGCAATTTCCTGCGGTTGTTTGTAATGATGGGAGAGGGAGCGGTGGGGAATGAGCAATTTGACGAACAGGAGGAAGTGTTGCCACTGACCCGAGTCAGAGAACAGAGGACAGGGATTAAAGGAATCTCATGAAAAGCAGCACTTCTGCTTAGGACGTTCAACAACAACTGCAGAAACCCGATGTGTCGCGCAGTGTATCTGGAAAGAGAATAAGAGATAATGTTTTAAATATGGGACATTTCTGATGAAGAACTCGAGTTCCAAAGTCTAATCAAATTACCGGCCTGGTTTGCTAAACAGGTTTTCAGAACTTTGAGCGGAAATTGTTCTAGCATGAAGGCATTCACAACGTAGTAGCAGGACTCGAACCTACGTGGGGAAATCCCAATGGATTTTTAATCCATCGCCTTAACCACGCGGCCATGACTACAGAGAGCGCAGCAGGGTTGAGCGTTGACCAAATCAGCCGTGATCTCATAAAAAGCTCTCGCTGACTTGATGAGCTAAATGCTTCCATCTCCTTTCATACTTTGCTGTCATTTGTAAGGTGCGAGACACCAATGTAAAAGAAGAAAAGCACAAAGGTAGGAAAAGACATTTGCAGCCAAACTCAGTCAAAATTATTTATTGAAAGGAAATTCACACTTGGCAATTAGCTAGATCTCTTTGCGAACATGACCAGAAGAGCTAATCAAGGGAGCTATTGATGTGAGTGTTCGTGCACCTGAAACAAACAAAGGTTAGTGACATATTCATTTCTTTTTTTGGCGAACGAAATGATCTTTCCTGATGGTTACAATGAAAGAAATGGTTCCCAATAAAAGACAGAGATTAAGTCGCATGTAGATATACTTCAATGTGTTACGATTCATTTTCAGTCCCTAATTTCCCCAGAGGTGGAGTGGGTGAGTTATGTTTCTTCACGCTTTAACTCCTCAGCATGGAAGTACAGACATGAACCCGCTAGAGATGGAGTTATTGCATTGGGAACCAGCGACACTGAAGGAACTATGTAAAAGTGAGGACTACAGATGCTGGAAACCAGATTTTAGATCAGAGTGATGCTGGAAAAGCACAGCAGGTTAGGCATCATCCGAAGAGCAGGCAAGTCTACGTTTCTGTTGCCAGTCTTGCTGCGTTCCCCAAACAATTTTCGTTTTTGGCTCAGATTTCCGGCAACTGTAGCTATTTGTTTTATGTTAACCTTCATAATGTTTTGGACAAAACCAATGACCTGCCAGCATCGGAAAATCGGCAGACGTACTGGTACACCGACATGTTTGCTGAACAATACAAGCATTCCATGAGCAGGAATACGATCCGGACCACGGTGCTGAGAGTACCGAATCCTCACAAGTAAATCCTCACAAGAATATTTTCGTTGCAGATTATTTTCAACTTGTCTTCGAAGATTTACAAAGTCGGAAAAGGCCATTCCGCCCTTTGTGCATTGCGGCTAATCAGAGAGCCATCTATTCTAGCCGCAGTTTCCAACTTTGGCCCAAAGTTTGGTCATGGTGTCATGCAGAATCTCAGCGAGTTCACTCAGACATTTTTATGTGTGCAGAATGATTTGCCACATTTAAGGCAAATTCAACGGCATCCGAATGGGTATATACACAGGAAGCGTTCGGAGAGATACGGAACACATTTTGGCAAATATGGTTCAATTAATTTCGGTTATCTGTTCAGCAGGGACAGGTTCGATTGTAGGGTCTATTTCCATGCTCGGCATCTTTGATGTGCTCCCGCAGCTGGCACCAGTTTTAATGGACCATTTGCAAAAGAATGCACTCTGTTTGCTACGCAGTCAGCGTGTTTGCCTATATTTCTGGAGGGTGGATGGGACGGGTTGACCCAGCGATGAGGGTCTTTCCGGACGTTTTCTGCCAATGACCATTCATTTGGCACCTTCCCAACTTTGCCATCAAAGAGTTTGGCTGAAGAATAAGACCGCACGTATAATGTTACCCCCCTCAGCTCTCCAACGAATCCAGAAACTGACAGCTCTTCATGTGGAACAGAAGCAAAACAGAAAGTGTGGACCATTGCCAGGCACACCGAAGCATGCATGTTGCCTTTGTTGCAGTGCAAGCCGATTATGTCATGAACTGCTCAGAGAAACGGCAGTGAGGCAATTCAGGACATACTGGAGATTTAGTGCATTGCCAAGTCACAGGAAGTGCTCACCAAACATAGAACAAAACGGAACAGCAATAACCCATGAAAAATGAAGTTGACCAATTGCACTCGTGATGAAATTAGGTCAACAACGCGCTGATGAAGACAAATCACCAGCCCCTTCACCAGGACAGTAATGAAGGAAATGCGAGAAATACAAAAAAACATTTCTCATCGCGATTGCCAACTTTTTCACCACTGCAACAACAAAAAAGGCGAGCAGCTCTAATGCACAATCTGGTTTCATATCAGCAATGAAATAGTAATATCCATTCACTTTCAGTGAAAACGGTGAACAAAGGAAATTGTCTGAAATATGAATACCCAGCGCAGGCTACTTGGTTCCCCGATTATACTGCTGCACAGACTTTCATATTTAAAGGTACCTTTCAAAGGGAGTGTTTGTGGCTGTCCATATGACAATGGAAATTGTTGCCCTCGCTCTCACTGCCATTATTGATTGTGTTGGGTTTGGCATCCTCACCTTGCACGCGGGAGTTCAGTGTACAATTCTCTGCTGTGAAAAATCGGAGTACTTTGGAGCAGAAAGATGCGAAGCTCGTGTGCTTCATGGAAATGTTGTTGGAATGTTTTGCGGTGCTGGGAAGTGGGATCCTCACAGTTCTGTGTAACATCCTCAGGGTTGCAGAGCCTGTTGTGAAGCCTACTGTCCTGTGGCGTTTGGAATTGATTTAGTTTCATTGCCGCTGGGTCCGGTTGTTGGTGTTGCAGATTGGATCCTGATCAATGTGTTTGTTGATGGAATCCTTGGATGCGTGCCCTGCTTCTAGAAAATCTCTGGCTGCCTTCTGATTGCCATGTTCTATTACTGTTGTGCTGCTCTCCAGGATGCTTGCTGTCTGTACGTATAGCTACTCGGGACAGCTGGCCGTGGCAATTACTGACGGCCACACAAATTCTTTGCCACGAATATGTATACTACAACTGCATTCCCAGATGTCTGGCACACTAAATTGTCAACTAGGATATGCCATAAAGCAATTGAAACACCCATGCTTCCCTTTTTAAAAATAAATTTCTGGAAACTGATAGCCAGACTCCTCTGAACACACGGATTTACGACAGCACATAAACCAATAGCCTCGCTGAGGGAAAGCTCACCAGAAAACAATATCCAATGCCCATCTTGTGCAGGACAAATGTGGTTGTCAAGATTCCACGCAGGGACTGCACGAAACACTATATTCGAGAAACAGTCAGACAAATAGCGAGCTGCAATCATGAACTTCAGCCAGCCCGTATACGCCACGGGCAGATGGTCTTGTAGTTGTATGTAGGGCATTGAGTGTTTCTGATACAGGGGCTTGGACCGTCTGCAGCACTGGTTAATTCCTTGTGTTGTAACTACTGTTGGAACATATGTAAAACTCGATTGCTCATTGAGATGTACATCCAAAATATTAGCCGAGAGAAGTATTTTGGTGGTTTTTCTGGTGCTGTTCCTGTCATGCCCTCTGGAACTGGACTTATTCTGTGCTTCCTGACGATTCGGTGCATGCTTCCGTGATCGTACTTTGGGCAGAAACCTGCGTTTTAGCTTCAATAACGTGCGTTTGCAAACCTGGTACACCTCCCTGTATTTTGTTATCTCTTATTGTGTGCAATTGCAACCCGGCAAATTATTAATTTACATTGGAAGGTGACAAACGGAGGCGTGTGAAATGCCAAGATATTAGTGGCATTTATCAATTGGTTGCATATTACTTTGATTCAGGAGATAAGAATGTAAAACGTGTTTGTGTAGAAATGAGGACCAGTGAGGAAAGAAGTCATCCGCAGGTGCAGTTTACAAGTGCACACGCAGTAACCACGACGTACAAGAAAAAAATACTACATGTGAGTGATAAAAGATGGCAATAGTTACGGGTGATCTTAGTTTCCCATCTCCCACTCACGGTTCAATGGTAAAAAAAAAGATTGGATGACAATAATCAATAAATCATATCTGTCCCAGAGAACAACGCGAGCCATATTTTGGTCATCGATCAGTTTACAGCTGACTTTGTATCTGTCTTTTCTTGGAAACCATCTCCTTTGTTGTGACCATCAGGAAAAATATTATTTTGACATAAATAAAATGAAGATTATGTCACTACTCTTTGTTTGTTTCATGCCCAAGTACAATCGGACGACCTTGATCAACTCTGCTAGTCATGCTAACAAAGAAATCTGGAAACATGCCAAGTGTGATTTTTCGCTCAATAACTAATTTTGATTCAGTTTGATTGAAACCACCTCTCCCTAAAGTTGTGCTTTCCTCTTTTAAAATGGTGTCCGGTATCTTCCAAATGACGGCAAAGATACGGGAGCAGATGGAAGCAATTTAGCCCATCAAGTCTGCGACAAAATTCAATTAGATCATGGCTCATTTGGTTAATTCTCAACCCCCGTTTTTATCCTCATCTCCGTGATGCTCCATGTCTGTCTATCACAGCCTTGAATACACCTCGCCTTCACAGCCCTCTGTTGTTAGGAAACCCACAGATTTGCTAACCTCTGAAAGAGTGAATATCCTCCTTATCATTTTCTTAAATGTTTGATCCCTTCAGCTGTGAGAACGCATTCTCGTCCCAATTTCTCTGGGGTGTGCATCAGAGCAGAATAAGCCCCTGAAGGTAGGTCTGCACTCTCCAGTGCCGCTCCGTGTATTTGAAACATTTTCATATTTTGACCTCTGATTAAAAATAGTAGAACTAATTTGCACATCAGATTTGCCAGTGGTGACGTTTTTCAAGAAGACTTCAATGAGCGTAATTCTACTGGCAGTGAATAGGGCTAGACACATTAGATTACTGACAGTGGGGAAACAGGCCCTTTGGGCCAACAAGTCCACACCGCCGAGCCGAAGCACAACCCACCCATACCCCTACATTTACCCCTTACTTAACACTACGGGCAATTTAGCATGGCCAATTCGCCTGACCTGACCTGCACATCTTTGGACTGTGGGAGGAAACCGAAGCACCCGGAGGAAACACACGCAGACACGGGGAGAGCGTGCAAACTCCACACAGTCAGTCGCCTGAGGCGGCAATTGAACGCGGGTCTCTGGCGCTGTCAGCCAGCAGTGTTAACCACTGTGCCACTGTGCCGCCCTAATGCAAGGACATTTTTCTTTCGCGATCCAGTGCTGTGTTTATTCACCTCTCTGCACATGAAAATGCATCCTACCCATCTACTTTATTCTCGTCAATATGTGAGCAATTCAAATTGATGCGGCCATGACTACACGCGCGCAATGCTGTCCTAGTATGTCTTATGTAATGGAAAGTTCCAACCTGAAACACCAGGATTTAGCTTTTCTTGGCACCTTAGCATCCTCCTCCTTTCGAAAGCAAGAGAGTGTGACAGCAAATACTGGGGTACCAGGAAAAGCCAAATCCTGGTGTTTCAGGTTGGAACTTCCCATTACATAAGACATACTAAGGCAGCATTGCACGCGTGTATTCATGGCCGCGTGATACAGGTGATGGATTAGAAATCCATTGGGGTTTCCCTCCGCAGGTTCTAATTCTGCTGGCTCAGTTTTCAGTGATGGCATGCTGGACGAGTTTTCACTCACAGTTCAGAAATCTCGTCTCAACAAACAAGACCAGTCAGTTTATTAGACTTAGCAAACTCAAGTTATTAATCAAAAATGACACACACTTAAAACATTATCTCCGTTTCGCTTTTCACAATTACTGCCAGAACCATCGAGATTTTGCAGTATTCTTTGAATGTACTGTGCAGAAGTGCTGCTTTTGAATAGATTCATTTTACCCCAGTCCTCCGTTCACTAACTCTGGTCAGTGGCAACTTTTCCCCCCGCTCGTCGAAGAGCCAATCCCCACCACTAATTTTCCCATCTTTATAAATAGCCGCAGGAAATTGCTGACAAACCATCTTTGCTCCAAAGCAAAACTCACCAACATCGGGAATCCCTCCACAAAACGGGACTTCTCATCCCTGCACATGGTGAAATACAGACGATTGTGAACAGAATTTGGGAAAATATTGTCACTTGTTAGGTGAAAAAATGTTAAGAAGGCAAAGCACGTCACCCAGTCTCCAGCTTCGTGAATCCTCAGAAACTCTTTGGGAAAAGGACTCAGAGGAGAATGAAGAAGAGTGAATTGTCAGACTGATCGGAAACAGTCAGTACAACTTCCAATTCTTTAAGAGGACCGGACATTTTTCTGATGTTCTCAGGACAAGAACTGATTGGAGACATTGAAGTAATTCTCGGTCATGAGGAATACAAACCGTGTATGGACACTGGGACAATGAAAATACTCGATACCACACAAAATAATGAGAGGTTCGAAGAGAGATGTTCCCGATTGGAGCAGAGCTGGTTCCCAGTGACATGGGTGTGTCTGTCGTGGATGGGATCAGACGGTTCCCATATCGCCATTGTGAATGTCCTAGTCCTTATTTCGGAAAAGTAAAACTGATAGAGGACAGTTGTCGTTCTGGGAATGGCAGCCTGAATTGGGAGGTCAATCACAGACTGCTTTCGAGGATCGTCCAAGGTGTTAGGTTAGAAGTATCAGCTCATTCGACTGTTAACTGAAATGTTACTGGTTCAATAGCGCCAGGGCGACAGCGGTTGATGTTCATAATGCATCTGTTTTCTGTGCGGCACCGTTTCGTGATTCTAATGGGGTCAGGAAAATGTTTTCCAAACAGAAACCTTTGGTATGACGAACGATAAAAAAAAAGTTTCTGCATTGCTTTAATGGTTAATGTAAATAACTGTGGATTCTAGGAATCTGAAGCAAAAACAGAAACTGCTGTCGAAACTAACCAGTTTGGCAGTGCCTGTGGGAGATTACCGAGTTCTGATGAAGTTTTGAAATATTTGTCTCTGATTCTCTCTGAATAGACGCTCTAAGATCTGCTGAGATTCTCCTGGTATTTCTGTTCGTGGTTTTAACTGAATGCCTATACCATTTATAAGGATGATACAACCAAACCCACCACAAACCAAAATTAAGAAATAACACTTCAGTATCTCACTCCACCGCAAGCCCAAGGATAACTACACGATACTGCACTTCTCCAGCTTCCACCCTAAATATATTAAAGAAGCCATACCGCAAGGTCAAGCGTTTCACCTGCACAGGAACCGCTCAGATGAGGAATAATGAGACAGACACCTAAAGATTTTGAAGGATATCCTCATGATGATGGGGTACATGTTGAACTGATTGATCGCCAGTTCTGATGTGCCACAGTGAAAATCTGCTGTAAACTCGTCAGAAGACAGACAGAGGATGCGACTAATAGAGTATTTTTCATCGTCAGTACTTTCCTGGAGTTCAGCATGTTCTTCACAGGATTCAGCATGTCACCGATGATGATGAGCATCTCACTAAGAACATCCCCATGACTTCAATTCTCACCTTCAAACACCCAGCAAAATTATAACATACGACAGTTTACAGTAAACTACTCAGCCTTCACAAAGCATTAACCACAACACCACAGCACCATGCCTTCGCAACCTTTGCAAGTCATGAACACTACCATCACCCGTTGGATACTCATGTGACTCAGGCAATGTTGTTTGTCACATATGCAGCAGGCAATGATACCACAAGATACCACAAGATACCCATCATGGTCTATTGGCGAGACCATGCAGATGGTGTGCCAATGGATGAATGGTAACGCCATAACAATTGCCAGACAGCATAATTCACACCCAGTCGGGGAAGAGTTCAGCAATCAAGGACATTTGGTTTTCAATCTTCGACTAAATGTCGGCCAAGGCGGCTTTCGAGGTACACAACAACGCAATATCGACAAACAGAATTGGATCGCCAACTGCCTTCGTTGTGGTGATGGCATCAACCATGATATTCGGTTAATGTCACACCACATGTGACCCACCACACTGTTCTGTATCTTGAAATCTTCCTTAATTGTTCTGTTTTCACAGCATCACCGTGACAAGTTGTTATTGTCTCTCTACCTTAATCACTTTGTTCAATATTGGCTAACTGATAATTTGGGTCAGTCTCGCGGCATGCCACTCTAGGCAAAGACAAATAAGAAGAACTGGGAATGCTGTAAAAAAGGAGCAAGGGCAAGGGTTACTTGGCGGGGTGGGGGAACGGGACTGGGGATCGTGGCGAAGGGGGCAGGTGTTTCGCTGCTCTGGGGACATCCGTGGAGGAACATGAGAGTTAATGTTTCGGAGCTGGTGTCCCTTCCTCTGGCGTTGTTGTTGTGGAGCGGTTTTCCAGTTGCTTCTGTTTCTGTTCCATGTCATTCCAGTGCCTTGATTTGTCTCCAGTACGACTTTATTTTAACGGTTTGTAATTATCTCTCTGCCTCACTTTGTTGGATAATAGGTCAACCATTCTGTTGGCACTCAGTTATTGACACATTACTCACACTGTCGGACACTCTTGTTCACTTGCAGAGACTAAGTCTTTGACACTCCGCTCCCACAATTTGCCTGATATTTTGATCTGTCTGCCCTTGATCTCTCTTCCCTTAAATTCAGTGTTCTGTGTTATTCCCTCCCATTTCACCTAACGAAAGGGCTCTGGTCCGAAATCTTGTTATTTCAAATAAACATGTGCATCTATAACCTGGTGTGATTTCTGAATTGGTCCATCGCAATCCAAAACCGCAACCTCCACAGCAGGTACACGGAAACACCACTACACGCACTTTCCCCTCCACACTATGTTCAAGCTCATTTACTCCTGTTGCGGCATGTAATTCTGAACTTTTGTTGTTCGTGATGAAATCTGAAGGTTCAAGCGGTTCTCTTGCAATGTATGTACTTTGAAATGTGGTTCAATTTGAAAGAAAAACATACTTCAAGGGACGATATATGCTTCAAAACTTTGTCTGAGTTGTTTAAATGTCACTTATCTTGAACCCATTGAGCTGACGGAAGAATAAACGTGATTTGCACTTCTACCACACGGTGCCAGGGACCCAGTTCAATTCCAGCCTGTGACGACTCTCTGTGTGGTGCTTGTATTCCCCCGATGTGTGCGTTAGTTTTCGTCCCACATTATGAAAGCTGTGTAGTTTCGGTGGAATTTCAAATGGAAAAATACCCAACTTATCCCGGTATGTGAACTTCAGCTTATTTCGCTGTGAGAAACTGGAAGGGGATCGATTAGGAAGTGGTTTTTGTTGGGATAATCTTCACTGCTTTCGTGTGGGCTTGATAGACCGAACTGTCTACTTCCACACAATTGGGATTTTACGAAAATTATTGCGATCGTGCGATTTTCCAGACAGTCTGGCAGATAAGTAATGTTTCCTGGTGTCGTTTTGAATGTCTGCAAACGATATTCCAATTCTCACACAGGAGCTACACCTCGAAGTCTGCACTTATGCAATTTAAAGTTGTGCATTCAGTGTTCACGCTTCGGAAATCACAGCTTTTTACCATTAAGATCAAATCTTGAGTTTCTTAATCTATATAATAAACATTCGAATTAGTCTCATTTATCTGCATTTAATGCATGTACTTCAAACTGATTGGAATGGTAACTTCTCAGATTCAGGTTCATTTTGATCGTGGATAGGTAGATGACAACTACTCTTCCCATCATCCCAAGTGGATTTGCAAGGCATCGATCACCATCGCTGAGCCGTGCTGCTACCTGGGAGAGGGTGAAGCGCGGCGATGGCCTGTTCGGTGAAATCATACATGTACTTGTCTCCAGTTAGTTTCTATGGAGTCGGACTGACAATGAGGGGAAGTTCGAAGGCAAGAGCTGATTCTGGGACTGGAAGCCTCTTGAAGAGGTTTTGGCAGTATCTGAGAGACTTTACAAACTTCAAACAGGCAAAGTCATTGAATAAAATCTTGGGGGATGCCTTCTAACAGGAGAATGGTGTAACCGGAAATATATAACATAGCCTAAATGAAGATACATACCATAGTCTTAGCAGGACGAATGGGAAGAAGAACATATTTGATTGAGGACTTCCTGCTGCAGCCTTTAAGTAGCGCAGCTTAGTCAGCTGCTCATAAATGATGATAAAACATCTATCCTTAAACTGATCACCTTCAGCCACGTGCTGGAGTTTGTCTAGTCTACTTATGTCTACCTTTTGCTGCAAAATGGCTATGGAGACGTGTATGTCTTTGATATCAGGCTTATTTGGAAGAATGGCTCCACTAATGTTTGAAGTTAGCTTTCGTGATTCGTTGGTTAGCACTGCTGCCTTACAACATGAAGGACCTGGATTTGATTCCAGCCTCAGGCGACCGTTTAGATTTCGCATATTCTCCCTGTGTCTTCATGGGTTTCTTCAGGTTGCTCCAGTTTCCTACTACAGTCCAAGATATGCCGGTAAGATAAATTGGATATGCTAAATTGTACCTCGTTCTCCAGAATGTGTTGGTCAGGAGCAGTGCAAAGTAATAGGGAAGGGAAATTGCTGTGGGTGGAATAATCCTAAGAGGTTGCGTGTGAATTTATTGTGCCTAATGACCCGTTTCCACACTGTAGCGATGGTATGATTCTATTTCATAACGTCGGTACTTTAACAGCGTAAGGCATGGTACAACTCAGCAGCTTGCCAGTAAAATGGTGAATGGTGGATTCACGCTGATTTTCTGTGTCAAAGTTAACTGGCAAGTGTTCATCTCAATTGGAATTGACGACTATTCAAATTTAATTGAAACAGAATCATGGCTGGAATATACCTCCAGTGAAAATGCATCACTAAATTCAACATTTCTATTCATGGCAAGTTGCTGACTCAGCCTATCTCAAATGTCTTATTACATGAATCTGCTGCAAGAACAGAGGGATACATATTTCCAAGCTGATCCTCGTAACTCTGTAGCTTAAGCGTTCGATTTTTGTGAAGGTTTTCTCATCTCCCAGTAAGTGTTGGCCTTCTAACAATTGAAAATGTGTTGCTGGAAAAGCGCAGCAGGTCAGGCAGCATCCAGGGAACAGGAGAATCGACGTTTCCAACATAAGCCCTTCTTCAGGAATGAGGAAAGTTTGTCCAGCAGGCTAAGATAAAAGGTAGGGAGGAGGGAATTGGGGGAGGGGCGTCGGAAATGTGATAGGTGGAAAGAGGTCAAGGTGAGGGTGATAGGTCAGACAGGGTTGGGGGCGGAGAGGTCTGGAAGAAGATTGCAGGTTAGGAAGGCGGTGCTGAATTCGATGGATTTGACTGAGATCTGCATATCCTTGGTGGAGTGGGAGAGGGAGTTGAAATGTTGAGCCACAGTGTGGTTGGGTTGGTTGGTCCGGGTGTCCCAGAAGTGTTCTCTGAAACACTCCGCAAGTAGCCGGCCTGTCTCCCCAATATAGAGGAGGCCACATCTGGTGCAGAGGCGGCAATAGATGATGTGTGTGGAGGTGCAGGTGAATCTGTGGCGGATATGGAAGTTTCCTTTGGGGCCTTGGAGTGAGGTGAGGGGGGAGGTGTGTCTTCAACTCCCCCTCCCACTCCACCAAGGATATGCAGGTCTCTGGACTCCTCCATCGCCAGACCACAACAAAACGATGGTTGGAGGAAGAACGCTTCATCTTCCGCCTATGAACCCTCCAAGCACAAGGGATGAACTCGGATTTCACCAGTCTCCTTATTTCTCCTCCCCCCACGTTGTCTCAGTCAAATCCATCGAATTCAGCACCGCCTTCCTAACCTGCAATCTTCTTCCTGACCTCTCCGCCCCCACCCCTGTCTGACCTATCACCCTCACCTTGACCTCTTTCCACCTATCACATTTCCGACGCCCCTCCCCCAAGTCCTCCTCCCTACCTTTTATCTTAGCCTGCTCGACAAACTTTCCTCATTCCTGAAGAAGAGCTTATGCCCGAAACGTCGATTCTCCTGTTCCCTGGATGCTGCCTGACCGGCTGCGCTTTTCCAGCAACACATTTTCAGCTCTGATCTCCAGCATCTGCAGACCTCACTTTCTCCTTCTAACAATTGAGTTTGACAAAGTTTATTTGAACAGTTCATTAAACTATTTGGATGTTTTGAAGTGGGGGAGGAGAGCAACCCTCTGATCCACTGGGACAGTGAAGGACTGACTGAAGGAATACCTATCCAATTGTGATGTTTAGTAGCTTGGAAGGGAACATACAGATAATGATATTCCCATTCGTTTACTTCCTTTGTCTTTAGGACGATAGTAGTACTAGAGTTGGAGTGTGCTGTCAAATGGAAATTGTTGATGAATCAAAAAGCTGCGACAGTGGTGAATGGATTGGAATTATACATAAAGTGCCAATCGAACGGGCTCAATTGCCATGGAATTGAACGTTCTGAAGAAACTCAGCCGACCTGGTAGCAACTGTGAAAAGTGTCAGAGAAGTAATTTTTCTTGTCCTGCATGTCCTCTCTTCAGTACTGTTCTGAAGAAGAGAAATTTTGGCCTCAAAAAGTTAACTGTATTTCTCTCCAAGTATGCTGTTAGAGTTGCTGAACTTCTCCAGCACTTTCTGCTTTCATTTCAGTTATTAAATGTCCGCAGCATTATCCTTTTGTACATATGTTTCATAATGGCGCTGTCCAACATCTTGAGGTATGTTGTCGATATGTTTGTTCAGTCAATCGGGGAGTATTCCATCACACACTTGACGTGAGGCTTCTCGGTATTAGAGAAGCGATTGGAGTCAGAAAGCCCATGACTGATGGCAGTTTTAGATTAGACTAGATTAGATCACTTACAGTGTGGAAACAGGCCCTTCGGCCCAACAAGTCCACACCGACCCGCCGAAGCGTAACCCAACCATTCCCCTACATTTACCCCTTTTCCTAACACTAGGGGCAATTTAGCATGGCCAATTCACCTGACGTGCACATCTTTGGACTGTGGGAGGAAACTGGAGTACCCGGAGGAAACCCACACAGACACGGGGAGAATGTGCAAAACTCCACACAGTCAGTCGCCTGAGTCGGGAATTGAACCCGGGTCTCCGCGCTGTGAGGCAGCAGTGCTAACCACTGTGCCACCATGCCACCTTCTGGCCTGATCTTGTATTATTTATGTAGGGAGGATAGTTCATTTTCGGGTTAATAGTAACTCCCAGATTGTTGATCGTTGAAGACTAGGTAATGGTAACACCATTGAATTTCCAGAGGTGTTGATTAGATTATCTTAATCAGGATGTGTGAAATTCATTTCACTTGTCTGCCCAGGCCTTCACATTGCCAGAATTCTGCTGCAGGAGTTGAGGAGTTAAGAATGCGGCTGAACTCTGGACATTTATTAACGAACAGAACCTTGAATAATTCCTGAAGTGAGGTCCTGGAGTTTAGATAACTGACCTGCAACAACCAATCCAGTTTCTGTGCGTCTGGAGTCACATGTATCGTGGAGCAAATAAGAATAGCAGCTTTACATCCCTCAGGGGTAGAGGCGAATCGAAAGGTTATTTTTCCATGGTAATTTGTAATGGGTTAAAGGCATTAGACATAGAATTTCAACTTAGAATTCATGGCATCTATCGTTGCAGGGGTTGAATTAGGTCTCTGATATCAAATCTGGAATATCTTCACGTGAGCTGATTATCATGTACTGATGAGCAATGCTTCTCCAAAACTGGGATGAAGCTTGTTATTAAGCTTCTTCATTTCTTAGAAATTTGAATAAAAAACAAAAAAAAAATGTGAGCAATGCTACAGTCTCAGTCTCCACAAGCTGCTTACACACAGTACAATGTAGCACTTTGGTGATGCATCAACTCAGATTTTCAAACAAGGAGCTTGTCAGTTGCCTGAAGGGAGAGAAAACGTCGCACTGAAAACTGCATCAAACAATTCAAACATGTGGAGAAGGTGATTCTCACTATTCTGGTCTTCATTGGCGTTCCTTATAAGGCATTATGACAATTTCACTTGTTTTAGTCTGCTGCTGATCTGCTCTTTGGTTTTAAATTTTGAACAATAAAGTCTCCAATTCACTGACAGGTTTCCTTATTTAGACACAGGAAGTGCGATATCAGTTCACTGAGCAGTAGTGTCCTTACAATTCTCCAGTGATAGAGACTCCCGATGTCACTGCAAATGCAGAACTTCCTAATCTCTATGTTCTGTCATCCGTTCCGGTTTCATACTGTTTGTAGGTATGATAATAAATCAGGCAAGACAGTTGCAAAGAATGGTAAACGGAAGTGAAACATTAACTCTTGCTATCACACAGATGATGTAAGACATGCTGAGCCATTTCTGTTTCTGATATACAAATGAAGCCTGTTTTTGCGACAACTTTGAATGTTAAGTGGTGACCTGAGAGAAGTAATGCAGGACCCTAAAATGAAGCGATAAGCTGTGGATTCTGCAATGAGTCTGAAAATGAGGTTCAGAGTATTCAGGACAGATGTTAGTGACCACTTCTACACACAATATTTGGGAGAGGTTTGGAACTCACTTCCACAAACGACAGTAGATGCAGGGTTTTTATTTTGGTTGCCAGAATCAATCCTGTGATTGTTTACATCTATCTCTAAGGACAATAGCAGCAGAAACAAGAGAAAACTGTGACCGCAAATCTCCTATCAGGGATCTCGTCTTTCTGAGTTGGAAGTATCTGGCTATTCCTAAATCCTGGAACTTTCCCTCGCTAACAGCATTTTGGCTGTACCTCTATGTTCAGTTCGCTCACGTTTCTGTACAGTAGCTCATCATCTCAATCACTGGAGTAATTAGGGATGGGCAGTGAATCCAATGCCATTGTGTGACGTCGATACGCCACGAATGAGTTTCGAACATCTGCAGGTTCGACGTGGACGCCCGCAAGCGATCGGGAGAAAAAAATAGTGGAGCAGGGCGTTTGAGTCAAGTGAAAGGCAATGATGACTGGAGGGCGTGAGGCTGTAAGTGAGAGAGGAAGTGGTCATGCAAGGCTCACTGTTGGTATTAATGGGTCAGCCTATACTGGCCACTGTTTACACTGACTTACACAACACTGCTGATCAATTCACCACAATGATACTGTTCTCTTGGAGTTGTATTCCCTCTGTGCATATTAACGTGGTTAATGGGCCCCGAGAGGATGAACGTATCTTCTTTATCCTGTCGGCTTACACAGATGAATATATCAGTTTGCAATGAACGCAATACGAGATTGGCTCTTTCTGTGCATTTGCTCTGGAGAATGTCCAGGTGTGATCCTTCCTTTTCTGTATCAGCAGAGGTTAGTTTAAATTCTTATGGAGCAACTTTAATAAAGTAACAAATGTCCAAGTTACTGTGATTGAACAGCAAATTAAATACACATATGGATATGAACAGCATCTTCTGCGCTGACACCGTTGATGAATTAGTTAAAGCGCCTGGTAATAACGAGACTAGTATGGTGTCAAATCCTGGCGTTGCATGTCCTGTACATTGAAGGATCGTTGCTTAAACTTCTTTAAAATGCTGTATTGTTGATCCACCAGACCGAAAGAGCATGCTTCTTGTGTTTGAGCTCAGCGCATTTTTATTTCGTGTTACCACGCCCTGCCGCCTGCTGTGGCCCCATCAGTCAATATAGATCCTGCTAATTCTTTACTATGTTCCACAAGGACGTTTCAGTTAACAGTCGAATGCGCTGAAACTTCCAACCTAACAAATTCGACGATCCTCTAAAGCAGTCCGTGACTGAATTCCAAATTCAATGTGCCATTCCCTGAACGACTACTGTCCTCTATCAGTTTTACTTTTCCAAATGAAAGACTGAACCATTCATTATGGAGACATTTTAACTGTCTGATACCCCCAGGACAGACGCACCCATGTCACTGGGAACCAATTCACCTCCATCAGGGATAATCTCCTTTTTTGCCTCTCAGTGCCTTGTGTGTTCCAGAGATTTTCATTGTCGCAGAGTCCAGATGAAGTTTCTATTCCCCATGTACAGGGGTGAGAATTTTTTTGAATGTCTCAGACCAGTTCCTGTCCCGACAACATCAGAGTCAATATTCTGGCCTCTGCTCGGTCCGACAGTTCACCCTTCTGCATTCTCCTCTGATTCCACTTCCCAAAGAGTTTCTCAAGAGACCCAAAGCTGGTGCCTGGATTGGTTTGGCTCCTTAACATTTTTCCAACTGCCAATTGACAATATTTTCACAGTAAAGCTTCGGAAACCTCTGGTATGCACCATGTCCAGTGATGAGAAGTCCCGTTTGGTGGAGAGATTCCCGAGGCTGGTGAGTTTCACTTTGGAACAAAGACGGTTAAGTGGCGATTTCCTGCGGTTGTTTGTAATGATGGGAGAGGGAGCGGTGGGGAATGAGCACTTTGACGAGCAGGAGGAAGTGTTGCCACTGACCCGAGTCAGAGAACAGAGGACAGGGATTAAAGGAATCTAATGAAAATCAGCACTTCTGCTCAGGACGTTCAATAACAACTGCAGAAACCCGATGTGTCGAGCAGTGTATCTGGAAAGACAAAGAGAGATAATTTTTTAAAGGTGGAACATTCCTGATGAAGAACTCGAGTTCCAAAGTCTAATTAAATTACCGGCCTGGTTTGCAAAATAGGTTTTCTGAACTTTGAGCGAAATTTCACCCAGCAGCAAGTCATTCATGGCGGAGTCAGCTGGATTCGGACCTGCGCAGGGAAACCTGAATGGATTTTTAACCTATCACCTAAACCACTCGGCCATGAGTACTGACTCAAAAGAGTTGAGCATTAGCCAAATCAGCCATGATCTCATTGAAAGCTGTCGCTGACTTGATGGGCTAAATGCTTCAATCTCCTAACTCTGCTGTCAATTGTAAGGTGCGAGACACCAATGTAAAAGAAGAAAAGCACAAAGTTAGGAAAAGATATTTGCAGCCAAACTGAGTTAAAATTGTTGATTGAAAGGAAAATCAAACTTGGCAATTTGCTAGATCTCTTTGCAAACATGACCAGCAGAGGTAAGCAAGGGAGCTATTGACCTGGGTGTTCTTGGACCTGAAGCACAACAGAAATACGTCTCTTGGGTACTATTTTGGATTTATTTCTCAATGAGCTATCATGTTTTACATATGTTCCATCGGGAGTTAGCTCACACAAGGAAGTAACCAGTGCTGCAGACGGTCATATAATCCTAGTTCCAAGTCCCGGAGTCAGAGACACTCAGTGCCCTGTGTGTACCTGCAAGGAACAGCTGTAAATGGGGTTTACAGGGTAACAGAACTGCATGAATGCAGCTCGATGGTCGTCTGTCTGCTTCTCCTCTCTAGTTTACTGTGCAGTCCCTGCGTGCAATCTTGTCAACTATGTTTGTCCGGCACAAGATGGGCATTTGTCGCTTGTCTCTGAGAGAGGCTGTTAGTTTATGTGTTGTCATAATTCCGAGTGTAAGGAGGAATCTGGTTGTCAGTTCCCAGAAACTTACTTTAATAAATGGAAGCGTGCTTTTTAACTTGCCGCGTGGCATATCCTCATTGCGAAGTTCGTGCACTGCGAATCACGTTGCGGGACAAATCAATTTTGGCAAAGTATTTGTGTGGCAGTCACGAGTTGCCACGACCATCTATCCCTAGTAGCAATACGGACAAATGGCAATAACTACAAATTCGATGAGAACAGCACAAGTTTAATGTGACAGGGCAAACAGAAGGCAGCCAGAAGATTTCTGGGTGTAGGGCAATCACCCAAGGTACCTTTACATATGAAAATCTGTGCATCAGTAGAATCTGGGACCCAAGTAGTCTATGTTGGTTATTCATATTCCAGAACACTTGTGTTGCTCCCCGTTTATTCTGAAAGTGATTAGACATAGTTATTTCACCGTTATTTCGAAAGAAGATCCTGCATTGAATCTGTTCACCGTTATTTGATGCTGTGGCGAAAAGGTGGGCAATCGCGATGTGAAACGTTGCTATTCCTTCATTTCCTTCATTACTGTCCTGGTGAGGGAGAAAGGTGATTGGTTCCCTCGATCAGATGGGGGCACCGGCGCATTGATGGCCTAATTTAATCACGGATATAATTGGAAATGTTCACTTTTAATGGTTCGTTGTTGTTCTTTTTTTTATATGATACTTGAGCACTTTCTGGGCCTTGGCAATAAACTAAATCTCCAGTTGGTTTGGAATTGCCTCGCTGTTACTTGTGCGAGCGGTTCATGTCAGAGACGACTCACAGTGCCTCACAGACAGCACGTAAGCTTCGTTCTGTCTGATCATGGTACTGCCTTTTCAGTTTTAATTCTGTTCCACGTTAAGAGCTGTCAGTTTTTGGATTCGCTGGAGAGCAAATTGGGTAATGCGATATGGGAGGTATTTTTCTTCAGCCAAAATCTTTGATGGCGAACTTGGGAAAGTGTCAAGAAGAATGTTCATTGGAAGCAAATATCCGGAAAACCTTCATCTCTGGATCGGTTGGGCCCATCCACCCTCCAAACAAAATAGCCAAACTCGCTGACTGAGTAACAAACATCATGCGTTTTTTTTGCAAATGGTGTATTCAAACCGTTGCCGGTGGCTGGAGCATCTCAGAGTTGTCGAGCATGGAAACAACTCCCGCGATCCAACTTGCCTTTGCTGAATAGATAACCGAAATTAATCCATACATATCTGCCAATATTTTTGCCTTATCTCTCCGACGTCTTCCTATCTATAAACCCATTCAGATGCCAGAGAAATGTTGTGAGTGCACCAGACTCTGCCACTAAATGTGGCAATTCATTCCACACAAACAAAGTTCTGTGTGAAAAACATGTGTCCCTCACATCCCTTTTAAATGTTTCCTCTCTCGCATTAAATGTTTGCTGTGTAGATTTGAACTTGCGTGTCTTGTGAAAAAGTGCTCCCTGACTATTTACTTTGTCTGTCTTACTCATGATTTTAAAAGCTTCTGTGAGGCCATATCTAAGCACTGAAGCTCCTGGGAATCTGACGAAGCTTATTCAGTTTCGTTCTCATGTCCAAGCAGTGCAAACCTTGCAAATCCTTGTAAAGGTTTTCTAAACTTATACTTGCAAGAGGTGTGTCCAGCTGCAGCACTTGTTTGACCGCGTGGTCACTCTGGAGCTGCGGGTGGACTCAATGTGGAGCATCAGCAATTCTGGAGAGTTATGTTGCCTCCCAGGTGCTCAGGCGACGGATGTCGCCCATCGGCTGAAGAGCATTCGAAAAGGGGATTGTGAACAGCCAGTTGTCTTGATGCATACAGGCACCAACGAAAAAAAAACGAGATGAGGACCTGCAGGGAGAATTCAGGGAGCTAGGAGAGAGATTAAAGAGGAGGACCTCAAAGGTAGTAGTCTCGGGATTACTACCGGTGCCATGTGACTACCAGCGTAGAAATGAATTAAAAAAGGCACGATGAACACGTGACTTGAGGAATGGTGCTGCATGGCGGATTTCAGATTTGTTGGAGTTTGCGACCAGTTCTGGGGAATGTGGGACTATAAGAAAATTGACGATCTACATCTGAACCAGACGGGAACGAATGTCCTTTCGGGAGTTTTTGCTACTGCTGTTGGGGAGGTTTTATACTAATGTGGCAGGGCGCTGGGAACCACAAGATTAAACAAGTCGGCAGTGAGGTGGAAACTGGAAACGCTAAGAATCAGGAAGATAGCATTAGTAATGGGAAGAGTAGACAGAGAGCAGATGAATGTAAAAGAACTGGTGGCCTGAAATGCATCTACTTTAATGCATGGAGTATAGACAGATGAACTTAGGGCATAGGTTGGTGCCTGGGAATATGACGTTATTGCGGTCACAGATATTTATTTGAAGGAAGGGCATGGTTGGCAACCAAATGTTCTAGGATATAGTTGCTTCAGACGGGACAGGGAGGGAAAAAAGGGGAAGGAGTTGCATTGCTGGTCAGGGATGATATCATGGCTGTGTGAAAGGAGGACACCATGTCGGGCTTGGGTCGTGAGACACTATGGATGGAGCAGTGAAATAAGAAGGGTGAGGTTAGATTTTTGGGGCTGTATTACAGTGAGCGTGAGGTGTAAGAAAAAAATAGTTAAACAGACCATAGAAAGACGTAGAGGCAATAATTTAGTGTTGATTGAAGATTTCCGTTTTCCCAACATTGACCGGGATACTCTTCGCGTCAGAGGTCTGGATGGTATACCATTTGTCAGAAGCCTCCAGGTGAGTTTTCTGGAGCGGTATATCAATAGTCCGACGAGGGAATAGGCCATATTGGAACTGATATTGGGGAACAAGCCAGGGCTGGTGATAGCAGTTGCCGTGGGTGATTTCTTTGGGAAGTGTCCAATATTCTGTAAGTTTTAGAATACTCATTGACAAAGATGAGAGTGGTCCTGAGGAAAGAGTACTAAACTGGGCCAAAGCTAATTATATCAAAATTATGTAGGAGGTCGGAAATGTAGATTGGACACAGCTATTTGTAGGAAAGTCCACAGTTCATATGTGGCAGGCTTTCAAAGATAGGTTAAATATAGTGCAGGATAGGCATGTCCCGTTGAAGGCAAAGGATGTGAAAGGCAATATTCGTGAACTGTTGATGACAGGACAATTGTACGACTCGCCAAGAGGAAAAGGGAAGCATACATAAGGCCCCGGCAGCGAAGAACATAATGGTCCCTGGAGGAACATGAGAAGAGTAGGACAAGTCTTAAACGAGGAATGAAGGGGGTTAAAAGGGGTCATGAAGCAACTTCACGCTAGCACAATTGAGGAGAATCCCAAAGCCTATTATTCATATATAAGAAGCAAACGGGAAACCAGAGAAAGGATTGGTCCATTTAAGGAAATTGAAGGAAGGCTGGATGTCGAATCTGAGAGAGTGGGTATGATTCTGAATGATTATTTTGCATCAGTGTTCACTGAGGAGAGGAGCATGATGAATGTTGAGTCTAGAGTAAGACATTTGATTTATCTGGATCATGTTGACATAAGTAGGGAAGCTGTGTTGGGCAGGCTAGTGGTAATTAATGTGGACAAATCCCCAGGGACGGATGGGATCTATCCCTGGTTCCTGAGTGAGGTGAGAGAGGAAATAGTTGGGGCACTGACAGATATCTTCGTGGCATCCTTAAGCACAGGTGAGGTTCTGGCTGACTGGAACGTTGCTCATATTGTCCCCTGTACAAGAAGTATATAGGGATATTCCGGATAACTACAGAACAATGGGCCTAACATCAGTGTTGGGAAAGTTGCTGGAGAAGGTACTGAGGGATAGGATTATTCATATTTAGAAAATAATGTGCATATCAGTGAGAGGCATAGAGTTTTTCGGGGAAGTGCCCAAGTTGATAGATGAAGGAAAGACTGTTGATGTCACATACATGCACTATAGTAAGGAGTTAGATAAGGTAATCAAATACAGAACGTAAAGTAACATGGTGTGCAGGGTGTTCTAGACAGGTGGAGAAAGAAGAAGTTGAGCAATAGGAGACAGAGAGTGGCAGTTGAATGAGTTTCGGGAAATAGAGAAAGATGAGCTGTAGTGCTCCACAGGGGTCAATGTTTTGGCCACTGTTGTTTGAGATATACATTAATGATCTGGAAGAGAGCACTGTTGGAATGATCAGGAAGTTTGCAGATGACACGAAGATCTCTGGAGAGCAGAAAGTATAAGTGACTGTTAAAGAATAAAGGAGGATATAAATATACTGGAAATCGGGCGTAAAAGTGGCAGCTGGAGTTCAAAACAGACAAATGTGAGGTGACACATTTCGGTTAGTCTCATTCTAGATGGGGTTATACAAGGAACGGAAGAGCTTTGGGGAAAAAAAAGTTGATGGATGGAGAGATCTGAGAGTACAGGTCCATTATACACTGAAGGTTACTGCACAGGTGGATAGAGTGGTCAAGCAGGCATATAGTATGCTTGGCTAATTTGGATGGGGTATTGAATAGAATGGCTGGAAAGTCATGTTAAAATTGAACAATACATTTGTCTGGCCACAGTTAGAATACTGTGTAAATTTCTGGTCGCCACATTACCAAAAGGATGTGGACGCTTTGGAGAGGGCGCGTAAAAGGTTTAAGCGGATGTTGCCTCGTATGGAAGGTGCAATCTAGGAAGAGAGGTTGCGTAGGTTAGGTTTGTTTTCATTCGAAAAAAGGAGTTTGAGGGGGACCGTTTTGAGGTTTACAAAATCATGAAGGGTCCAGACAGCGTCGATAGAGAAAAGTTTTATTTCCCAGGTTGAAGGATTAAATACCGAGAGGTCACGCTTTCAAGGTGAGAGGTGAAAAGTTTAAGAGGGAAACACGCGACAACTACTTGACACAGCGGGTGGTGGGTGTCTGGAACGCGTTCCCAGCAGAGACGGGAGAGGTAATCACGGTAGATATATTTAAGATGCGTCTGGACAGATGCATGAGTTGGTGGGGAGCAGAGGGATACAGATGCTTTGGAATTGGTTGACAGGTTTAAACAGTAGATTTGGATCGGCTCAGGCTTGAATGGATGAAGGGCCTTTTCCTTGCCTGTACATTTTCTTTGGTCTTTCTTATTAAATTACGCCAATTTCGTTACAAAATTTGCGAGTTCTAAGTGCCTGAAGTGAATCGATGCTGAAACACTAGTCATAACAAATCTGAGTTTTGGATTTTGTGTAGTAGCGTGGTCAAGCCGTCTAATATGCCGGATTTTTAAGCTTCAGTTTCTATCGAATCGTGGCTTCAAATACCAGCATCGTAAGTGAGCTACTATGTGGAGATGTATGTGAGAGAACTGCGCATGTGTGGATACCTTTTAATTTGAGTATTTGCAGCTCCTCAGTCTGCTTCCCCTCTCGGTGATAAAATCAGCAACTGTCTCTGAAAACAACGCAAGTTCCTGCTGTCCGACATATCCTCATATCCCGTCGATAACTTTGCTTTTGGATATCTGCGTTTCCAGTTTCTGTATCTCAAATCGTCAGCGCAGTTGGCAGAAATGTTGGTGGTTCGAGCCCACCCAGGGCATAAGCCTCAAATATTTCAGCACAGCCATTTACCCCGACCATGTATTGACATTGTAACCGGCAAAACTCATCCATGATTCACCCCAAGTCCACAGGGAGTGAGATGTTTACACGCAGCAGAATACGACATCACTTTCTCCAAGCTCCCGATGCCAAGAGAAAGCGGCCACTGCAGCTTCAATCAGCGACTTTCTGCCAAGCCATGGGAAACAACTCGTGGAAACTCTATCCTTAGTAACAGCTCTTTCCGTGTGAAAGGAGCAAAACTTTCACGTTAAATTGGAAAGGGCTTCAGAGCATTGGAATGTTGATCCAATTCTTGGAACGTGTTATAAATAAAACTCCTGACTTGGAAATAAGAAGTGGTAACGGTTTTCGGTACAAAGAACAAAGAAAGTGTTGATTGAGACGACTCTGTCTCGTCAGCAGATGGGAAATGCCCAACACTGTAAACGGGAATGATTGGGTTTCCTTAGGTAATTTCCCGACTGATTTATTGTCTGTCAGAGTGATTGGAAATCACATCAGCGATATAAAGGTGAGAGTAAAATATTATGGGTAAAATTATTAAGGTTGAACCTTAAATCCCGGGACTAGTGCTGAATAGATTGTAATGCTTTGAAGGAATAACTGAAGTGAAAGGTGTGGATGATATTTTTGTGATTAGAAGGAATGAACTGGATCCTAACAAATTGCTGATGAATTGTGCTCGCAATATAATAGTAAACTAATCCACAGTGCACCGTGCTTGGTTAGCTCAGTCGGTGCAATGTGAGATGCTTAATCTGTGGTTGGCGGGTGCAAGCCTCACAATGGGCGCTTTCACTGCTTAATACAATTCCGGCTCTTCGTTCCACGTGTAGTATTGCAACCCTTCGCAGGGGAATGTTCTTGCTGCTATCATTGTCACATCTGTCCGCCTGCTTTTGATCACACGTCGGTTTCTGAGTGAACACTGTTTCCGTTTTACTGGAGGCACCAGAAACACCTTTATCAGTGCAGCCGAAAATGCAATGAATGATGTCCGTTTCAAAACGTGAGGTTCCAAACCAACCGTGCACCACCCAAAGTGTTCAAAGGCACGGAAAGCGAATGGCCACTTGCTAGGGGTCTGACAGAGACGGATCAATGTCACATGTCCTGAACCAATTTTCAGTGATTCAGATTGTTCTGATGGAAACAGAAGCGAACTCTCCCTCAACGTTTTGCAATTGTTCTTCTTGTGTTTTACGTAATGTACAGTATATTGTCAGCAATGAGGGTGGAGGTGCGGCAGGATCGTGAGGTTTCAGTGTGGGACATAGACACAGTAAGTCAAATATCCCCAGAACACGGGAGAGATGTTTGGTCCAGGATCACTGCCATCTTCTGTTTCTAAACCAACAAATGAAATTACTGGAAAATCTCAGCAGGTCTGGTGGCATCTTGGAAATAAAAATCGATTTAAGACTTCAGGACTAGTGACACTTCTTTTCCATGTGCATCTCCACCTGCTTTTGCACACTCTTCCTTTTTATTGAATGTCTCCTGACTTCCAACTTTATATTCAGCTTCTCTTTTATTACTTCCTCTCCAACCATTTTCCCAGTCTCCAATTTTGTATCAGAACTGTTCCATCTTTCACATTGCCCAGGACTTCGAACTGAACAAACAACTCTGTTTCTCTTTCCTTAGATTGCAGATGGCCAGAGACTGGAAGGCAGTGTTGTTCCGAAAACTCATCCATGATTCACCCGGAGTCCACAGGGAGCAAGGCGTTTACACGCAGCAGAATACGACACCACGTTTTCCAACCCCCCGATGCCAACTGAAAGCGGCCACTGCAGCTGCAATTAGCGGCTTCCTGCTAAACCCTGGGACACAGCTCGTGGTAACTCCTTCCTCATTAACATGCACTTCCCGTGGGAAAGGAGCAAAACTTCCATTTTAAACTGGAAACGGCTTCAGGAGATTGGAAGGTTGTTCCTGTTCTTGGAATGTGTTATAAACAAAACTCCTGTCTTGAAAATAAGAAGTGGTAAACGTTTTAGGCAGGAACAACAAAGAAAATGTTGATTGTGAGCACTCTGTCTTGTCAG